>NW_020653575.1:3623353-3709464 GCF_003589595.1 Hyposmocoma kahamanoa | reverse complement strand
TATTGAAATTAATATGTGAAGTATAGACTTAACATATTAATTTCAATGCTAATATACCAACTGTTAAAATAAAAAAAAAGAAATGCAAATATTAATCATTAGAACGTCATAACGTTCACTATTCACACAACTCTTGCAAAACTTTGTCTTCTTTCACAATTCATCGATAAAACTTTCGACCACAACTACATAACTATTTTAAATTTTACTAAAACTGTTAACTCTGTAAACGTCATGATACTCCGTCTTCAAAATAAACAGACATGCATGTTTTGACATGGCACAAAAAAAATGGTGAGTACTTTTTATTGTAGGATTTTAGTACTTTTTTTTAGTTATTAATTTTGCGTGAGTTTCTCCATTATTTGTTACCTTTTCTAGCTAATGACTCCATAGCTAATGTTTATTCAATATTCAATGTATTTATTTGCATTTCACAATTGTATACAAGATGTAGTGTGGTATACTTAGTAGAAAAATCACATCATGGACCCTCTCCGGCACAACAAAGTAAAACGCAAGACAGTAAGTAGGCTGTTATCGAATTTACCTTTTTGCTAAAAGGTTTTGTCCAGGAATTAATTAATATCATTTATTTATTAATTTTTCTTGTAGTTTTTAAAAACGTTCTTTTAATGTTCAATAAAGGAATGTAAAATTGGCTCGACACTGACTTTGGCCTTGGCTGTGTCCAGCAGATCGCTGAGCGTGGAGATCTGGTGCTGCCGCGCCGCCGCCATCTCCCGCGCATCATCGGCCTCGTGCTCCCAGCGCAGGCGCTCTGCTTCTGTTCTCTCCAGAGAACTTTCTAGGGATCTGTGAAAGGAGGCTTTGTTCAAAACGCAAATACGAAAAATTACGTTTTCATCACACTTGCACGTAAATAGTACGATTGCGTGCACGCTAACTTAACTATAATGCCCCAAATAATGTTATAAAATATAAAACCCTCAAGTCTTTTTAACCGACTTAACCGATTTAAAAATGCAACTGACTTAACCGATTTGGATGATTCTCTTTTTGTTGGAAAAAGTGTACCTCAGAAGTGGTCCCATTTAAATTTGGCAAAAATATTCCACCTCTATGGTGGCAAACTAGGGGATGTATCCGTTTTCGCGCACTTGAGGTAACCGATTTCAATAAAACTTCGCAAATAGATGTAATTCCACGGACTTGTTGTTTTTTTCTTCTCATTACACGACTATGGTTGTAACGAGAAGAATAATAATAATAATAACGCACACCTCAACATAGCCCCGCACTAGGGAAACCCTGTGTCGCATAGACAACCACAAATTACAACACCCAAACTCACGAGAGAAATAAATGTAGGTCATACAAATATTTCTCCCGGCCCACGCATCGAATCTGGGACCTCTGCGTGGCAGTCCGGCATGGTAACCATTCGGCCACGGAGGCAGTTATTTGTGTGAAAACAGAATAAAGATATACAGTAAGAAAGGTTAACTTACCTAATTCTCTCATTCAATGAATCATTTTCTTTGGTTTTCTCCTCGAGCGCGGCCTTGGTGCCGGTCAGATCTGACTCCAACTGCTCTTGCTTCGACAGCATAAGCCGCCTTTCCTCTTGAGATAGCTTCAAGTCACAAAATAGTTCTCTAATTATTCTAACATATAAGTTACTCCACCGTTGAACATGTATAAGGTAAGGCGAATTTGTTATATGAAATATTCAGTTCATAAATTTTTTTGTCAAACACACCTTTAGGACAGCGAAAAGCTGTTGGTCGGGGTCTCCTGATACCAACGTCTCCGGTTCGATGCCCTCGCGAAGCAACAGCTCTTGAAGAGTATCCACCTGAGAAAAAAAGAAGGTGATTAATTTACATGTTCTGAACCTAGGGGATTCCCAGCACAGTCACGAAGCACACCATGCATCAAGCTCGGCTTCAGGCCGGTCTTATCGCAAGCAACATAACGTTGCATTTATCTCAACGATGAAGTTGGACGTGCTCGTGATCCTCCAACCAGAGTATAAAAAAAACATTTTAAGGCCAGAACACAAATAACTGACTCCAGAACACACATATAGAATCAATTAAAAAAAGTTTAAATTTTAATAGAATTGATATTCAATTAATTTCTATGTGAAATTACTCCTCCACTAGTTTGTTATAATTATTAATACAAAAAGTTGTTGAAAAACCAAATATAAAGACACGACAACAAAAACATAGAGAAATTCGTGAGGTCCGCTGGTTCGTTCCGTGGCTTAGTTGGTATAGCGTCTGGCACAGTATGCTAGAAGACGTCGGCTCAAATCCGGCCGGATAATATTTTGTGAGTGTTCGATCTTTGTGTTAATACATATACCTCTGTGTGCGTCTCCGTACATTTCAAAAATATTCTATATTTATTGTAATAAAGATAACATCTCTAACAATGGGGGCTATTCCATTCGGAGGTGTGGGAAAAACTCCAAAACATCTAATTACAAAACAAGCGGAATCACATTTCATGGTTAATTAAATATTAAATATGTAATTTTGCAATTATCGTTCATTACAGCAAAGCTCAAGTTAAACTGGTCAATTTGAAGTGAAACAATTGACGGCGAATTCCGGCTGGCCAATCGGAGCAAAGTTGTCACAGTAATGATTTGGCAGAATAGTTTTCAAACAAATTAAATGACATTTCGTCTCTATTTCTGGTTACATACTCGATGTACAGAAAATATACGTTCACAAGCCTTACCTTAGTTCGACTGTCCTCCAGTTTCTCGGTCTGCCGACATAGGGACTCCAGCAGTACTTGCTTCTCGTCGGCCAGTCGCTCATTGTCGGCATGCGCATCAGCTAGTTGCGTTTGCAGATCGGCTAATTCGGCTAAAGTTGCTTGGAGCTCTTCGCTGGTGCTGTGGAACCCAGGAAAAAAGTCATAGAATGGTCGTAAATAAGAGGAATCTGCGACTTAATTCATTTGAAACTATTCAGTGAAAACACAGATTGTATAGACGTTGACGTGTAACAAAACAAGTATAGTTTTTTGTAGCAGTGGAGCTCCTCGTGAAAGAGTTCGTCCAGGGAAGTACTGCCACTTTACCTATTTCTGCCGCCAAGAAGTAATGTTGAGAATTACTGCGTTCCGGTTTTGAAGTACTTGTCAACTTATGTCTCAGGGTGACAAGCGCAGTGGGAGTGCCCCTCAGACTTTGCGATTTAAAGCTGAGTGGACTGCAACTGTTATGGACAGGCGTGTAGCTTAACATCAGACGCACGATTTGTTCGTTCCGTCCATTGACTTACAAATAAATGGACGACGGGTCTAATACAAAAACCACGAAAAAAATGTCCCAAGTCAACCTATTCGAAATTTAAATTGTAATGTCATCGCAGTATCGCGCTGTCAGTCGAACAAATGAAGACTAAAGCGGAGTTTGGCGCTCTGTATACGATTTTAGCGCCTTACAAGTGCGGACACATTTTAGCGCAGACCCGACGTCCATATAATTGTAAGTCAATGGTTCCGTCACTTGATATTATAAAAAAAAGTTTCACTGTGCCCGGCCAAACATTAAGCATGCAAACATATTGAAGGTATATTATTAATAGAATAGAAAGATCGAACACTTAGAAAAAAATTCCTTCGATCCGGCCGGATTCGAACCGACGTCTTCTAGCAAACCGCGCCAGACGCTATGCCAACTAACTCACGGAACGAACCAGCGGACCTTACGAATTTTTCTATGTGCATCTTTGTCGGATTTTTGTATCTGGTTTTTAACGACGTTTTAGCCGTAGCGCCATCTATGAGAAATCTATAAAACTATTTCGTCACAGACACCTTTCCAGCTACCAGCCCTAGCTAAAGATATCGTTATTCACTGTAATTAATTGAATATCAAAGTGGTGAAATATTATGACATTCAATAAAACATTTAATATTGAAGGTATATTATATTATACACTAACCCACATACAGTTCAATAGACTAAACTAGGTGTAACATGGTTTTTTTTTATATTGGGCGTGCAGACTTGAATTTAATAAGTCAGTGGGAGTAAGGGACTTCATTGAATCGAGTGAAGGTTTTGAGAAGAAAATTACCTGTAATGGTGTTCTTCCATCTGCAGGATGCGGTCCTGCAGACAGGCCACGGATACCTCGCTGAGTGATGATGACGAGTGCTTGTCCCACTCTGGAGTGCTCGCTTCACCATTGTCGCCTTCGCCCTGGAAGTGTGGACTCATCTTTAGTAGGTCTTCAAAACGTCGTTAATACAAAAGTTGTGTTCGAAAAGAATGTCATAAAAGTTTTACCGTAAAAATCTTTTTCGATCCTTTTTCTTGAAAAGGACATAAATAGCAGAATTAAAACAGTGTGATATCAATAAATACTGCATTATTCAAATACAAATTCGCGTTCCAAACTAAATGTAGTAGCAGATCTCCTTTTGACAGAATTCGTCAATTCAGTGAAGTACTGCTAGTTTTTGACACCCATTGGATAAGGGTTCAAGGGTTGGTTGGCGTGCTAAATATTCCCGGCATGCATGAAAAGGAAAGTACTGCCACCTTACCTATTTCTGCCGCCAAGCAGTAATGTGAGCATTATGGCCTTTCGATTATGAAGAGTAAGGGTGAAATTACATGCACATAGGACTTGTCAACTTGTCTCGGGGTGACGGGCGCAATCGCAGTGCCTCTCAGATCTTAGTGATTTAAGGCTCAAAGCAGCTTAAAGTTATGGATAGGCGAGTGGTATACCACCAGACGTGCGACTCGTTCGTCCCGTCACTTAATAACATAAAAAAAAGATATACCAGAAACAACCTCGTGATCACCAATCTGATGTTCAGAGACCAAGTTACTATTCATATTTCCAGTAACTACCGAAAGATCGAACTTCCCAAAGACCAAATGAAATGGAAGAAGCCGGTGACCGAGGTCATGAAAGCCTTTTTGTAGATGACACGACTTTTAGTAATGAATATAGAGCTAGTCTGCTTTTGAGGTAGAGCAGTAGCAAGGAGCGGTAGCAATGTTTTCAGTTTTTATCTCGTGTGATAAAAATCAATAATTTATAGTTGTCGAGGGCAGAGTGACAAGGTAGATTGAAAGCTATTATATGAGAAGTTCTTCCTCAATTCAGCTATACGCAATATCGCTTTCGACAACGGAAGGCCAAAAGTCATTCTGAGTGATATAAAGAAGACCATGATACCAAACCGAAGCAAAAGTAAGGATGAATAAATCCTATTGCATGAAAAGAGATTAAAAACTTAGTAAGCCTGCTTAGTAAGCTTTTTTTTGTCAGTATTGGTGATATTTCGGATTATTTCATTCGTAATTTTAATTTTGATTAAAAGCGGTTACTTACATTGTGAGCCAGTGCTATAGAGGCTGGTGCCGATGAGTGCATGCGCCTGGGATGCGGCGCAGGCGCGGGCGCAAGCAACAAATGCCTCTTCTCACTGTCCGACAACGGCGAATGGGCGACGCCGCGTAGTCGCGCACGTAGAGCTCCATTCTCGTCGGCTAGTCGTTCTAATGCCGCTTCACGCTCGGTTTCTATAGTCTGTAAAAATGCAACCAATTATTCAAATCACTTGAATGTCTGTAGACAAGTCCTTGAAGAAAATGATAATGATATTGGTGGTAAAATTTAGAATAAGAATAAGAAATATTTAGTTTGGGTATAATATAATAACTAAACATAATATAAGAAATATTATGTTTAGGTTAAGAAGCAGAAGTCAATGGTCAAATTTTTCATTTTAATAATTTATAAAGCTAAGAATGGACTGTCTGTTTTACTTTTTCAATTGCACAACCAACTACATACAGTCTATCAATTTGTCAGTTTGAAAGCTAGGGATGGGCTGTCTTTTAGCTTTTCAATTTATAAAACCAACTATGAACTGTCTATAAGTTTATCAATTTAAAAACTAAGGATAAGCCGTCTATAGATGTGTCAATTTATAAAGCTAGAGATGCACACTTTCAAATTTCCATTCAGTAAAACCAACTATGAATTATTTATCAGTTTGCTGCTTGGAAATATAACGATGGACTGTTTCATGGTATGTACCTTGAGCCGCTCAAGTTCAGACCGCAATCGGTCAGCCTCTCCAGCTCGCTCAAGAAGCTCCTCAACCTTAGCTTGAAGTTGCGCTCGCTCCATCACAGTAGTTTCCAGCTCTCGCCGTAGAGTTTCTATCTCTCGCGCCCCTGACGCAAGAGATGCCTGCAAAAGTAGGTAGTTGTAATGTAATGTAAAGTTATTGTATGCAACGTGTAATTACATCATGTAATACGATTTTTGTTTCTGGGTAATCACATACTCGCGATTCTCCTAAAATAAAGACAAAAAGGTACAGTTTACTTCAAATCTTTAGTATTTCAAACAAAATTCTACTAATGTGTAGGATTTGCGAGATTATGTAACCATAACACTATCAGTAACTATTATGTAGGTATGGAAATACCACTGTGAACCACCAACACAAAGTTTCAGGGGTATAGTTCCTCTTTCCTAAACACTTGCTGCTCAATTAAACAGACACCAATTCTGTCGAACAAGAAACCTTTAGGAAAATTTGTTACATAGTGTTATTATTATTATCAGTTACTACAGATGCCATTGACCAACTACGATAGCCATGGTGTTTTCTCAATTCACAGTGCTGATATTTGGACATAGTTATGCAAACGAGAACCAACCCACACCTCGAGTAAAATTGAGTTATGTATTTAGGCATAACACCAGACGTGTCCTTTACCCGCTCACAAAAGATCCAGGCAATATACCAAGCCAAAACGGAGAAAATAAAAGTCTTTCAGGTTACCAATCGTAAATAAGTTTACTTTTTAATAGCTAAAAAGAACCATGCTGCTTAAGTTCATAAAATATATTTTTTTTAAATACGCTTAATGGATCCATGTCACATGTACTGAAGTACTGCAGATCTTAAGCGTTTTCATTACGAAAACTAGAACATGGTTCTCGTTATATATATCATTCTCAATGCTACACATAACTCACGTTGTTTGTCTCAAATAACTTACCTACTTATTTTTTCACACTGTTTATACAAAAATCTAATTATCTCGAAAGTGACATTTTGTGGGTTGGTTCTAGTGTGCGTAACTATGTCCATTTGAAAACAGACAAAACAAAGAATCTCACGTTCAATTACGAGCAAAATTTTATGCTCGTCAATGTAAAGACAAATTTTCGTACGATGATCGATCGTACAAGTTGAAACGAGTGCCTTATTCCAGCGTGACCATGGCCAAGTTTTGAAATTTGACTAGCTAGAAAAAAAATCGCTATTTAGTCGGTTCTAGTCGCAAAAAATCTACATTTAGTCGGACCGCCATTATAAGGGTGTTTTACTGTTCACGCTGGAATTAGCTTATTCCAGCGGCACCATTTCTCAATCTCGAGAACCACAACACCTAGCTTAAGATCTGGGGGTCTCGATCTCCGTCCGACATCCGTCCGAAACAATTACTGTCAAATAAGTAATATTCGACAAAATTATCAAGTATCAAGTATGAAGCTTCATTCGCATCACGCGTCTTTTCATTTGCTCAAGTATTGCTTGTTTGACAGTAATTGTTTCGGACGGATGTCGGACGGAGATCCAGAGTAGACCCCCTGATTACACTAAAAAAGTCGTGATTGTGTCGTTTCTACCATGGTCACGCTGGAGTTGAAATATCAGTGAAACGCACTTCTTAACGCAGAGAATAATGAAAGCAAAGTCAACAAAGTGAACATAAAAAAACAATATCTACAAAAAGACAGTCAATATTAAAATGAAATGAAAATCAAAACTGCAAAAATATGTAGCTAAAGAAAGTGGTCAATTTCATCAAGGTATACTTTCTGAATAATCAACATATGTAACAAAAGTCAACCTTATGTAAAATGGCTTAAATATTATAATTGCAAATGAAACAATATTAAAAAGTGCTCCTTGCACTCATTGGCATTACAAAAATCTTTAAAGATCCATATTTATAAAGTTTAATAACTCACCTCAGATGGTATTCTGGGTCTGAGGTCAACCTCCTGGAACCCCGGCATGTGTTCGGCATTCAAAGTGACCGGCAAACTGACAAAGTCCTGCGACCCCCTCTCATCTACCGACCCCAACTCCTCAGCACTCCCAAAATCCTGTCTCGCGTCTTCATATTCCCCTTCTCTGAACTCAGGGTCTTCTAGCACAGCATTATTATTCCCCAAATCTTTTTTCTTATGTGGCTTATGCAATTTCTCTTTGGACCCAAAGATTTTCAGGCTCTTATCTCTAGCTGGTGCGACTTTGTGATGTTTGGAATCGAGGCTGCTGACAGAAGGAGCTCCTTTGAGGGTACCTTCCTGTTTCCCTTGACTTGGCCCTCTACGGAACAAGGATTTAAACTTCATCATCTTGATTAGTTGTTATTTCATATCGTTCAACTGGTCGAATAAGTTTCGCATAGTTCGTTTGTGATTTAGTACGGTGATTTCGTATTTTGGAATAGTCCACTACTATCTTTGTTAAGGCGCCGTGTAGTCGGAATTAAATTAAGGCACTTTTTAGCACTTATTAGTAAATTTGTCACTTTTTACATTATGTTTATATATCACTAAAGGATTATGAGTTATTTAACGTGTTGTTAAATAATCACTTTAAAACAATAACGGAATTTAATATCAAAATTCAAGCATCTGTACTTAGTGGTGACCGTGGTCGTAGCTTAGTTACTTATTCTAATGATATTCAAGCTTGGTGGCTTACTTATACTAGTGATGTTAATGTTGGTGGCTTACTTATTCTAGTTGTGCGTTGTTGCTGATCAGTTAATTTTGTAATTGCAATTGGATGGGTCAAGGAGACTTCTTCTAATTTTAGTACTTTCTAACTTTAATTGGATGTATTAAAGGTATGAAATATGTATTTTTTTCTCTTTTACGTTAAAAATTTAGTATACTATCATTGACCTATACTGTTCTCTTTATTAAAACTGCAAGATGTGGTGCGCGTTTTTCTGTTTGGCTCTTTTGTAGATTTCCTTGAAATTGTGTACTTATTTTCAAACTTATGGGACATTTTTAATAGGTACAGATGGCAGCACATCAAGCTACATATTGACGGATCTTGTTCCGTTGAACTGCAGGCAATATTCGAAAAAAAGTGTACTTGATGTGGTGTTGAATGTACAATTAGGTTTAGAATTACGTAGCACTATGAAAAAGATTGATCGTAAAACTAACGAGGTGCATATTATAAGAGTCCAGAGAGTTCAGGATAGACAGTATAATTATCTAAACTTCAAGTAAATAATACACATAGAGTGGTTAATACCTCCCTATGAAATTCAAGAATCATTATATTGTACTTTTTTCTTTATTTTTGATGTAGCAATCATTTTACTATGGCAGTGTAGAAGAAAAATTTAAAACTGTAAAAAAAGTATGTACCTATTTTGTTATGATTTTTTGAACGTTTTATTTTTAATAAAATCTTTAAGAATCTCGATTTTGCAAATATATTATAATTTCTCTTAAGTTCTAATAGTTTAAATTTCTTTAATTAAATACGAGTACTCATCGAATTTCTAGGTTTTTTGTAGCAGTAGAGCTCCTTGTGAAAGAGTTCGTCCAGGGAAGTACTGCCTTACCTATTTCTGCCGCCAAGCAGTAATGTGAGAATTGAGTAATGCTGGTTTTGAAGGGAAAGGATGCTGATGAAATCACAGGCACATGGGACTTTTCAACATATGCCTACATATTTGTAATCTTAATCTTTTTTTTAATAAATTAATTAATCATTTCTAAATTTCAAAGAGAGGAATGTTCCAATCTGTGTCTCTCCGCTTATAAGTAGCATATAAACATAATTAACTCCCTCCGTGGCCGAATGGTTACCATGCCAGATTGCCACGCAGAGGTCCCAGGTTCGATTCCCGGGCCGGGAGAAATATTTGTATGGACTACATTTATTTCTATCGTTAGTTTGTGTGTAATTTGTGGTTGTCTTTGTGTGTGTGTCCATGGCACCAGCGACACAGGGTTTCCTTAGTGCAGGGCTATGTTGAGTGTATGCGTTATTATTATTATTTATTATTATTATTATAATAGGCAGACGAAATACCAAAGAGCGTGGTTCATGAGCACAATTAACACGTTGCTAAAGTATGCGGTTTATGGTACACTGACGTACACTCAAATGTAACTAAATGTGCATTTTAAAATTAATGCATTTTTAGACGTGCGAAGTTTGCATAGAGTCTAAAACAGTACCAAAGAAGTTGAAATATGCGTCTTATTGATATCACAAGAAATCCAATCATTACACACACTAGAGTAGTCAGAAAATAAAGACCCCGCTCACCCCCGATCTAACCTCATTTGTTCCCTACACTCGCATCAATTCTTCCCTTCATACACGCTTATTCATGGCACTTATGCACTGGCCTCTTAAGGTCGATCTTTCCCCACCTTTAAATCCACGTTCCCCTATATAAATATCGAGTTCAATTATCGTTAAACCAAAATTGGAAACGAACTTTTAAATTTAGAATTGGAGACGTCGGTTAAAAACCTAGTTTGTTAGGTTTCACCTTCATGAGCTGGGTTTTTACCGTAAATATTTCCTGATTTATCGATAATATAAAAGAACTTTTGTCGGATAGCACCTTCTATTAAAAAAAAAACTTTCAAAAGTGTCTCACAGGTGGCGCTACGGCAAAACAAAGATCGACAACAAGCACATAGCGAAATTCTTCGGTCTGGCAAACAATCGCAAGTTCGAATCCAGCCCGATCGAACGAATTTTTCTTCGAGTTTGTACGACCTGGATCTTTGTATTAATAATGACACCAAACTAGTGGAGTATTTTCACAAAAAAAAATAATAATAATATGGTATTAAAAACATCATGATATTCGACCAAAATAAATATTGCAGCACCTTAGAAACACAACGTATTTGTTAACGTCTTTAATGGTGTTAAACACTTCTATTAACATTACATATTTAGTTTAGGTAAGATGCCGCTAGATGGCGTTAAATACAATTTCCGTGAACAACTTAATAGCGCGTTTAAGAAAGCTGCATAGAAGGTTTAACGCCGTCTAGCGATAACTTAACTAAACTGTTAACATAATGGTACTAAAAATCTTAACACCTAGAATTAACATAATATTTCTTCCTATCTTTAAGTATATCATTATCTTCCGTATTTACATAATCTACCTTATACTATATTACACTATATTATATGTTAATAATATTATATTACACTATATAAAGTGTTATATATAATTATATACTATATTACACTATATAAAGTGTTATATATAAATATGTGACTAACTGAATAGATGGCTAACTTGTTGTTTAACAAAAAAAAAGTTGCTTGTGGCAACTAAAACTTTAAATGAGGCTACAGTTTTATTTTTCAGCAGGTTAGTCCATTTGCATTGTCTAATCTCAAATGTGTTAAATGTATTTAGGCTGTAACCAGACGGACTGTGTGTGCGTAGTTGACATTACAATTGCATGCAGCCGAAACCGACTGACTGCAAGTAGTTATTGCCGCACGCCAACTCAGGAGCTCAGTACATTTATTGATGTCGAAATGGAAGCACAGATGTTACTTGTAGCTTGTCACTGTATTCAGAATATTTATAGGTCCAAATGCTGACTAAACTTATGATTAAGGAAATAAACGTATGACGTAAACTCACGTCCAAAATTTGCCGTGGAACTTGCGACCAAAAATGTAAACAAAAGTGTCATTCCAGAAAAAAAACATAATTTTAAGAATTGTGCAAATGTGAAATAAAGAAAAAATTACCCGTCGTGTTTTTACTTCATCATTATGTTGATTTAACCCTCAAGTAAATCCTTACCTTGTACTGAAAAAATCAATTGATGTTACTGAAAAAAATTAAGTTGTTCCAGACACAAAAAATCCTCTTAAGAACGACAATTTCTACTTTTAGATTCTCGAAGTATAGTAGTTCACATCAACTAAAGCCACACACTAAAGTCGACGACGCTTGTAGTTGAAATCTCGACTGCACGCATTAACTGTGAACATGCAGATGCAGTCCATCTGTTAGCAGCCTAAGTGCGTGATTGTCCTAGTCCTAAATAAATAAAACCCCATGTCATGAACTGCCTCATCTTGCATAGGGGCGTCGTAAACGTCAACATTTAGATGAAAATATAAACGTGTATTTGACAAGCAGTTCCTTATGTGTCCAAAGAGGAGATTTGGTAGTGGACTTCATAGTCAATGGCGTAATGGTGGCAGCCGTTAGTTGTGCAATGCGCAACGGGAAGATTTTTTTTTATAATTTTTTTATTTAAAATAAAACTTTGACGAAAAAATTGATGATGAGGTCAACGATATAGCATGCACACCTAAATAATGCCTATTCACTCTCGCTTTGAAAAGGTCCAAGTTATAGCGTTCGGGGAATAAGTCCGCAGGCAGGGAATTCCATTCTCTAGCCGCTCGCCATATAAATGTGGAAGCGAAACGCATCGTGCGAATCCTGGGAATATCAACAACATAGGGATGGAATCACAGCCCACGTATAGTCCTCCGATGATAATGATGAAAGGGGAAGGCAGAATCAAATTACGTAATTCCATCGCACTCTCCGTGATATATCCTTTAGAATATCAATAAGCAGGCAAATTTACGGCGGTGTTCAAGATTCTGCAGCTTCGCCTCAACTAATTCCAAATCACATGTATATGTATAGTGAGCGCGCCTACCAGCTCCGGTACCTATCTGGAAACTAGGGAGGGTGCTGTACGTGCACCCACTAGGCAATGCAAGGCCTTTTAAGAACCGGATGAAGTCTGTGCCGGATAGCTTGCATTGTTTATAGTGGGATAGTCGATATGGGACTGCTCCTTGCTGTATGTATTATTCTTGGTGTTTTTTAATTGTATATTTAGCTGTGGCAGAATATGAGCGAAGACAATGAGTTTCGTAGTCCTCTGTAGCCAAGTCATACGACTGAGTTGGCATGCTTGTTTTATGAATCTTTGAATTTTTAGATTATTTTTATTGTATTGAAGAGTAAAGCAACGGATATCGTAGATATTTATAATAAAAAAAATAATAATAATAGAATATTATTTCCTCTAGACAATTCAACAATAGACGACAAAGGCACAATTCATTAAACGGAAAAGGCTGTTTGTGTCTAAAAGAATAGCAAAGTGACTAACGCACGTTCATTTTAACCTGAACCCTGTCAATTCTTTCCCGTTTTATGAAACCATGTGACGAGACAAATAAGTCGTGCGTCTAGTGGTAACAGACACGCCTATCCATAACAGTTAATGTGGGTCATTCAAAGGTGTAAATCGCAAAGATCTGAGGGGTACTGCCATTGCGCCAGTCGCCTTGAAATATAAAGTTAACAAGCCCCATGTACCTATAGCTTCACCAGCACCCTTATCCTTCAAAACTTGAATACAGTATTGCTCACATTACGTATTAGTATGGTGGCAATATTTCTCCGGACGAACTTTTTCCCAAAAATAAAACTACACTTGAAAACGTCACTTTTAAGCTACTGCTCGTTTAGTAAGCTGACTTCTCGGGGCAGACAGAGCAAGAAACTGAAAGGATGGATGCTCGTTTCAAATAAACTTACATGCTATGGAATACACTTCGAATGAAATTTGTGTGGAATCTAGAGCCATGTCGTCTTTCCACACATCTTTATCTAACACGTAGTCTTCAATTTTGTATTTATGTATATACAATATGATTTTCCTGTCTGCTTCTTACACATTTACAACACTACAAATACGATGTCGATCGTCTGTTACTTACTCGTTTTGTTTGACCACATGCGATCTCACTCATGAGTCGAACGTCAAAAAATCGACTAAATCTGTGAGCACCTTAAGATTTTTTTTTATAATTAATTGTGGGCATTTTGACCTCTATCCACCATCTAATGAAAGTGACGATTTATTTTTTTAATTATAGCGAAATTATAGCCATTTGAAAAATGTATATCGTATACTATACGTGTTCTATATAATTCATTTGAAAAAAAAAAACATTGGTACATGTAAAATTCCTATTGAATAGAGCGGTTTTCTTGTAAAATTTCGAGGTAGGTTTGTGTTTTTTTCTATAGTGAACATTGTTAGGAATCGTGTTTTCTATATCTTTAATTTTGCTATATATTTTTCCAAAGTGATCAACACTCTCACAGTTACGCGGATTCAACAAAAGCCATTTGAGGTTGTATAGACTGAACTCGAAAATATATCGCAACGGAAAATCGGCTTAATGCTAGAAAGAAATATACGAGTTAGGAAAGCGATAGGTTTGTGCATAGGTAAAACGCTCGCTCGATTTTTACAGGCCATAACCAGAAGTTTGACATAATTAAGCAGGCTATATAGGAATTACATATGTCAAGGGATCTTGTAAAGCTGGACGATTGTGTAGGTGTGGTGTTCCCCCATTTATTTGCGTGTAGGGGAGCGATGCACGCCCATGGTTCGAGAAGGGAGATTATGGGCTACCGTCACGAGACAGATAACACAATATTCGTAGGAGTCATTGTATTCGATATAGTTATATGTAAGAATAAACGGCGATAGTTACTTTGTCATAGTACATTGTTTTAAAGCACAATACAACATATTTTAAAATGTTGTTTGACTACGTTGTGTGTCTTTAAAAAACACGAATTCGACATGTTTTTTTAGTTGATAATGAAAACAGGAGATACCGATACTGAACTATGGTGTCCGAAACACGATTGACCGAACTACCATTGAGTATTTTTTTAGATACCCTATGATCATGTACAATAATTGCGCTAATTTGAATGCGATATTTTGTGTTCTTTTAAATGCATAACGGGCGTTTATGAAATGGGATAGGCAATAAAAATAAATACATATATGCTAGTATTAAATAATCTCAGTACAGAGTACTAAAAAACCTCAAAAGTTGGTGGAATAACATCTATTTGCCAGGTTTTATTGAAATTGGTTGCCGGACAGTTCGCGAAACCGGAATCTTCCCCTAGTTTGCCACCCTTATATACAATATTTCCTTCCTTCAAATTTAAATAGGACCAATACTGACGTACCCTATTTCCAAGAAAAAAATTATGATCAAAATCGGTTCGCAAATTATCGCGTAACATACATACAAAAATATACAATCGAATTGAGAACCTCCTCCTTTTTTGAAGTCGGTTAAAAAAACGAATTCAACATGTTTTTAATTGATAATGAAAACAGAAGATACCGATGGCGATGGGGTCCGAAACATGATTGACTAATTGCACTCAGTAGAAAAAATCACAAAATTCTGCAATATTTAAATTTTTTTACTACGTTCAAGTATGGGATGATATAAAATCATCGTCAATCGATAGTTGCTAAAGATACTTCAATGAAATTTTCTCCCCGGATTCCGTAATAAATACGCCAGGGAACCAGAAGGTTATTTTACAGTAAGAGAGTATATTTTATTTCTTAAAGACAAATGTTTAAAAATCGTGTAATTGATTTTTCCGCGGCTACCTCACACGCTTCGAAGCCTACGAAATCACGATACCATTTCGCCTTTATGTTTAAAGTTAGTCATCGATAAAATATAATCATAATCAGATCAGATAAAAAATTGTCAAACGATATTAATTCTAAACAAACGGCAGATTGCGCTGAGGTTTTCGAGTTGATAACTTCATATTGCTACTCACACATTCGACACATCATACCGTACTATTCATACCGTATACCGTACTCAAATACTGTATTTATTTGACTCAAAATTTTGTACTGGTTAGATTCAGGTCCTACCGTATATCATAGTCAAACACAGCATTTGTTTGATTAAAAATGTTTTATTGCTTTAAATTGGAATCGTATAGTATACTGTATTCAAATACCATATTTATTTGATAATAAATGTTTCATTATTTTAAATTTGAATCATGCCTTATACAGTATTTATTTCATTCAAAATGTTTTATGGCTTTATATCAGAAACATATAGTACACCGTAGTCAAATACGGTATTTTTTTTACTCAAAATTGTTTATTGCATTAGATTAGAATCGTGTCACATTCAATACCGTGGATGTAGTCAAATATCGTATTTATTTTTTTAATGCTTCGATAAACTTACATGGTCAAATTGAAATTACAATTCGTTAATATAAAAGATATTAATGATTCTAAAGTCAGTACTTTGATTTAAGCTTTCACGACTTTCACATTATTTGATTTTTAATTCGGGACTTAATCACGTATAAAACATATTTTAATTATAGGAAATGAAACTATTTTTCCGGATTTAAATCGCGTATATTTGTTTTTTCAAACAAACCGACACGTCGGTACGGCCCGAAACGTCGTTTTGTTTGAAAAAACAAATATACGCGATTTAAATCCGGAAAAATAGTTTCATTTCGTATGTGTAACAATCGCGAAAACCTAAGAACTCAATATATTTTAATTACTTCGACGTTTCGGACGTATTGCGAGGTCCATGGTCTCGAAGGGACAGAAGAGGCGTGCGAGCATGATCCGCACTTGATCTTCATTATTTATATGTGCACTAGGGTTCTCAATAGACCGACACACAGCACTCGCAAGAGAAAAACTCGCACAGCTAGAAGATGCTGACACCCGGCTCTTGAGTCCCTTCCGAGACAATGGACGTTGCAATGCGTCCGAAACGTCGAGGTAATTAAAATGTTTTATACGTGACTAAAGTCAGTAGTTGGGCAATGTATGATGCGAATGAAGCTTCATACTTGACTTTGTCGTTTGATTTCGTCGAGTATTAATCATTTGACAGTAATTAATTCGGATATCGGATATCCGAAATGACATTGGAGGGAGAGCGGTTGTAGACCCCCAAGGCCGGATTCCTGGTGGAACCAATTTAGGAAACGAACTTTTCAAGACTGACTATAGTCATAGAATACAGACATCTTTTTTCCAGACGAACAACAACCAATAAATATGCGACCTAGACAAAGCATACCAGTTCCACCTTCAAAATTAAAAACGCATACTTCTGGCCCCTATGCCATGTGCGTAAAAGTATATAATAACGTTCCCAAAACCATCAAAAATGAGGTTAGCAATAATTCTTTTAATAAAAAACTTAAAAAATATTTGGTTTACAAATGTTTTTACACGTTGCAAGAGTTCGTCGAGAGCAAAGACAAGATGTAAAATACGTAATAAATAATATTAATATTATGTGAGTTTTTATAGAATTGTTAAGAAAGAAAATTTTATTTTGCTTTTTATTACTTACACATATAATTAGTCATTACTTTTATAATTTCCATTTTAGTAATGAAATATTATTTTGATTTCGACATTGATTTGATTATGACATTTTATTTATTTTTATTCTTTATATATTCTTTTGTTTAATTTTTAAATTGTTAAATTGTTACGATAACTTTTCTTAAATTTTACTTTAATTATTTCTATTTTATTAATATAATATTATCTTGATACTGATTTCATTAATTATGTTTGATTTTAATGTTATTTTTTCTTTTATTTCAATGTTAGAACTTCTGTAATTTAATTTAAGTTAAACGTAAATTGCGGTGCCCTACAGGGTTACAAGGCTGTACTATATTTATTTTAAGAACTTGTGTATTACCCATGTAATGCAATAAATAAATAGTCTGAATAAATAGTCGGAGAATAGATAGTATAGTAGTAACAGCACAGGGAATTCCCTAGTTCGAGATCTATTAATAAGTATTATTGTCGAGCACGTTATTTATTGTGTTACAAGTGGATACAATTTGTATTTACCTATTTATTGCACAGTCTAGATCGTGCTCGAGTAAAAATACGTGACTAGGCACCGACGTATAAGTACGTATGTAGATATTGTGAGTTACTATATACCCTTTGTTAATTGTGTACCTACGTACTAGTGCATAATTTGTATAGGGACCGAGTATCGTGTTCGTGTACTTGCGGCTACTGGCTTAATTACTTCAGTTAATAATTTAACTGTAGTTCCGTTCTAGTATAAAAAAGTATTTCAAAACATTTTATATTTCATAGAAACTTTTCTTTAAAATTTACAACAAAATTGTACTCATTAACATTTTATTTGTCGATAAATAAAACCGTCGGCTGTATAATGATTTTTATAGAATAAGACATTTTTTATTTGTTATAAAGCAAAACAAATTTTATAAGACTAAGAAGCAATTTAAATTTGATATAATTTCCTAAAATAAGAGTAAGTTTTATAAATAAATTATGCATTGACAAAATATTTCTTAATATTAGTTAAGGGGCAGACACTTCGTTCTTGTGTCTATAGTCTACTTAACATTAGCACTAACATTTATTTTATCACTATAATTTAACAACACATTAACTCAAAATGTCTAGTTCTTTCTAGTCTGCGCACTACGCACAAATGGCAAGACATGGTAACGGTAATATTGTTAATTCTATTGAAAAACTCAAATTGTTAAATTATATGCTATTCATTCAATGTATAATTGTCGTCACCACATTATTGATTTTTTATGATTTTAAGGATGGAAATAAAATGTAAACAATTAATCAATACAAAAATAATATAAACCAACCGCAATGTATTGTTATCTGAAAATAATAACTGTTTGACACGAACTTATAGCTCAAGGTAGGAAACTAAATGCTAAATCTAAAATATCCAACGTATTCAGTTTTTTTTTATTAGGCTAATATTTATTTCCTTATCAATTTGCCTAATGCTATAAAAAAATGTTTGGAGACCTAATCAAGGGAGAGACGATATTTAGTTATTATTTATATTTATAGGATATAATTTGGATGAGGCGCCAGCCAGTCGTACTTGTTGAGACTACACTGATGTATGGATGCCTTTAAAACGTTTGTTTGGATGCCGACAAATCGAGCCAAATTTACGTGAGCTGAAACAAACGGCCAATCCATTTGCAAAATTTGCCTAACTTTGCGAATCGTTCTGAAGCGTGTCTGGACGAACAAGTCGCCTGGATAAAAGCAACGCGCCTATCAATAACAGTTGTAGCTTTAAACCGCAAAGATCGGAGGGGCACTGCCACAACGCCCGTCACCGTGAGACATAAGTTGACAAGTCCCATGTGCCTGTAATTTCACCAGCACCCTTACCCTTCAATATTGGAACGCAATAATACTCCCAGCAATTGGCGGCAGAAACAGGTAAGATGACAGTGCTTCCTTGGACGAACTCTTTCACAAGGAGCTGTACTGCTATAGTTATCGCGTGTGGGTGCATTTTTGTAAATGCTGCTTGACAAATTTACAAACTTCATAAATACTCATGCAAGTAAAAACGAAAGTAAGTAAGAATCACGCGAAATGAAAACCAACATTCACGATGAAAGTGAATAGTGAAACTGTTACAGAGAAACGCTGAATAAGTGATTTTACACAGATCGTAACTTTTGTTATTATCACAAATGGTTTAACTTTCTATATTTTTCAATGAATAGGTATGTGCATATATGAAATATACATATAGGGTTGTTAAGTTTTCGCGATTGTTATACATCGAAAATGGTACTAAGTATTTTTTCGAATCTAAATCACAAACATGCAGTATGTCTGAAAAAAAAAACAAATGTGTCACATCCAAAACAAGAAAGAACCTGTCTTATCCAGTAACAAGTGCCCTGAAATTGTTTTCGTTGTCAGTAGTAGTGCTGGGCGCGGGTCTCTTATAAGAAGAGGGTTTAGGACTTCAGAAGTTTTCCAAAGTGGATTGGGGACTTCAGATGTTTTCCAATAAAGTGCTATTAAACATTGACTAAAGGTGAAGTTTTCCTAGCATGGTACAGGCTTTTTTTATTTCAAAATAACCAGTTATGTTAGGTTTCTGTTCTAAGGCTGCAGAGTAAAGAAATGCGGAAGAGATACTATAAAACAAAAATCCTGTTCAGCTAATTTTCTAACTGCCTCGATGGCCGAACGGTTAACATGCTCGTCTGCTACACATAGAAGTGGGATCGATTTCCGGCCCGGGAGAAATGCTTGTGTGGCCTAAATTTATTTCTCTCCTTAGTTTGGCTGTAATTTGTGGTTGTCTATGTATGTGTCCACGACATCCGCGATACAGAGTTTCCCTAGTGCGACTAGTGCGTTAAAAAAACAACGTTTCGGGTGCTTCACAGGTCCCATAGTGACTCAGGTGGTAAAGTTATGTCTAGTATTAATGCAAACCATCCGATTTTTCACTATATTTACAAAAGTTATTAAATTTAAATACCTTAAAGTTAGGAAACACAACATGGTCACGGTTGACTGATGGGACCTGTAAAGTTCCGAAACGTCGGTTTGTTAGAAAAAACAAATATACGCGATTTAAATCCGAAAACATATTTTCATTTCCTATGTGCAACAATCGCGAAAATCTAAGAATCTCGATACCTTAAAGTTCTTTGGTAAATTAAGAATGTTCCAATTTACGTTATACAAAATATTTTATTTTAACAATATGTTTTTATTACTGAATTATATTTGTCAATTAGAAATAAATAAAAACGAAAAATAAATATCGAGTTCTTAAGTTTTCGCGATTGTTACACATAGGAAATGAAACTATTTTTCCGGATTTAAATCGCGTTTATTTGTTTTTTCAAACAATTTTTGACGTTGTCAAGAGCCCGAAACGTTGGTTTGTCTGAAAAAACAAATATACGCGATTGAAATCCGGAAAAATAGTTTCATTTCCTATGAAAAATAAATAGTTACGCAGACTTATGTCTGCTTGGGATTTATCATCAGTAGAAATACTGGATCGTTTTTTTTATTGCATTGGCATTTCCGCTTCATTGACCACCATTCCTTTTTTAAATAACATTTAAAAATTAAAGTTATTCGTCAACATCTCTTTAATTTTATTCACATAACTGCTTATAATAGGTGTACATCTATAGAAGTCAAGAACCCCGTGACGACTTCAAGATCAGAATTTCAAATTAGTGCAATGAAGGTTAAACTAAATTTAGATGAGCTAACTTTACGGTAGCCGGTGAAGAAAAACATAAAAAAACAAAAAGCGGTTGAATGAACGCAGCTCTTGCAAGTTTTTTGTGTGTCAATAACCAGTCACCAAAGTTGGTAAGTAGACCTTTTCCAATGCGATACTCGAATCAAGCTTTTATTCTAAATTTGAAAATTGTGCTCATTTTTTTTTCAAAATGGCTCCATCGCGTCGTCGGATTTAAAGAATTAAAGGGAGTTTAGTCGCAATAGTGATTATTTGACGAAATAACAATCGCTACGCAAAAACATTAGGTTAGTATCTCGGTTTCACCGTAGTTGGGATCGAATTGTCAAATTACAGTCATAAACGCCTATCATAGTTGTAAATTATCAATCAATACAACCATTACTACAACCTACTAGTCTTATTAAATTTTATGCACCCACCAGTC
Organism: Hyposmocoma kahamanoa; assembly: GCF_003589595.1. NCBI lineage: Eukaryota > Metazoa > Arthropoda > Insecta > Lepidoptera > Cosmopterigidae > Hyposmocoma > Hyposmocoma kahamanoa. Next base: position 3,688,022 of record NW_020653575.1, on the reverse strand, counting down.
GCATAGCTGGGTGAACGACCTCCGGAGGCCGACCGCTTACGACTTGGAAGCTAGCTTTATCTATACTCTATACTAATGTTTAAAGTTCTTAAGGTTTTAGAACAAGCTCTTTAAGTTGCTAAAGATTTGTTTAAAATTGAGAACTACTTTAGTAACTTATGAAAAATGTGTGTTTCAGAAGGGTAACCGTGAATCTTCAAAACTATTATACTTTTCACAGTCATAGACGTACATTCAATGCCAATACGAAAGTTCTGCGCTGGCGAACTGGTCGTTAGGCACAATTGTTATGATTATTGTTTTTAACCCCCGAAGCAGAAAGTAAAAGTTTGAAGCCTTTGTCTATAATGTATATCTGTGTTTCTGAAGGCATCGCAGGTTCCAAACAGATGGACTCAAAGCGTTGTTCTTTATTTGAAGGCTAACTTAATCGGAATGGTTCTTAAGTATGTTTGATGAGCATGTGTCTGATGTTTAACTGTCATCAGTTCTTTTCTTAGTCAGTGTAGGAATCACAGTCACAAAATGAGTATTTATCTTTATTTCTACTAGTCCGATAGATTTGCTATTTGATATGTTATGTCAATTCGATGACATTAATAATATATAATATGGTAACCTTCATCTTATCAGTTGCAGTATCCTGCAGCAAGGACGGTCTACTCAACTACTTACCAGTAGCGAGGCGTTCATATAACTCATTTCTAAGTAAGTACTGAGCTCTTTTTGATTAACTTATACAATTTATATACAAAATTTTAAAATGTTCTATAGTAATCTGTCCTTGATAATACGGAATCCTATTGTTTCGCTTAACAAATTTTATTTATTTTAGTTTTTTAAGTAATATTTTGTGCTAGTGAAATGAAGTGTACTAATAAGTATTGTGTTTGTCGCCTAGGCGACAGTAAGTTTTTTTAATGTAGGTGTTTGCCTCGCTACTGCTTCTTACAGTAGAACTATCGTGTTTGAGCTCAATAAATTTGTCTCGACGAGTTGTTAACTTACAAAATTTGAAGTCACCATAGACTCTTTGGGTTTGAGGTTTCTTTTTTATGATACCAAGTAATGTAATATGTTATAGCTGTACGTACACCTGAGGCGGCTCACCTAAGGCACTAGCCTTATGGAGAACCGGATAAAGTCCGTGCAAACGGGCTGATCTGGGGTTAGGGCTTGACTTAAATGGTCCGTCCGGATAGATGGTAATCAAAACTTATGTAGAAATATATAGGGCTGTCCATAACAGTTGCAATGCCACTCAGAGCTTTAAATCGCAAAGATCTTAGGGGCACTGCCACTGCGTCCGTCACCCTGAGACATAAAGTTGACAAGTCCCATGTGCTGCAAGGACCGACACCCTTGGCACATTTGCGCACTACGTCTGATTCGTATCAGGGGGTCTACTCTCGATCTCCGTTCGACATCCGTCCGAAACAATTACTGTTAAATAAGTAATATTCGACAAAATTAAAAGACAAGTATCAAGTATGAAGCTTCATTCGCATGACGCGTCTTTTCTTTTGGTCAAGTATTGCTTATTTGGCAGTAATTGTTTCGGACGGTTGTCGGACGGAGATCGAGAGTAGACCCCCAGTTACGAATCCGAGAAATGACGGTCCGAAATGTCACAAGGACCATTTTATCTCGAGGTGTACAAGCGATGTTCGTATTTTCTCGGGTTAGAATCGGACTTAGTGCACAAGCGACATCCGAAGTGGGTCCGAGTTTTCTAGATTTCTATAGTCTCGGATTCCGAACGAATACGAATCGGACGTAGTGTGCAAACCCGCTTACCCTTCAAAACCGGATCACAGTAATGCTCATATTACTGCTTGGCGACAGAAATAGGTAAGATGGCAGTACTTCCCTGGACGAACTCGTTCACAAGTAGCTCTGTACTGCTACTCTGTGTTATTATTCCAGTAAATCTTGTCCTCAGTAAGTTGAGAGCATTTGACTCCAGTACTTATAGTTTTGAAACTGGCCCCAAATTTATGTTTACCACAACGATATGGCACCTATGGTAAGAATATTAATTATTAATACAAAACTGTTTACTATAAATGACTAAATAAGTTTCGTCGAATTGATACCGATAACTTTAGTTTGCGACGCGTGCTCCTATACAGAAGCAAATATAGAACCAATCCGATAAATTCGGCATTGTACGGCCATACGAGCCAACATTGACAGTGCAATAGTCAAAAAGGAACAAAGGTAAATATCCAAGGACACCGGCATGGCCTCGAAAGGTCGCAAGCCACGTGCAATAGAATTATTACACAACTTTTACATTTGCCTTAATTACATAGTTTTGTACTTATAGGAGCTGATGTAGATATGAATAGACACTTCATTTATCACCGACACCTACAGGAAGTTTGTTTATAGTTGAAACAATTACATTCTTGAGATTTGTTTATGAGATTGTGTTGCTCGGAAATATATATCATTCATAATAATTACTTTAACCATTTATAAACCTTATAGAATACCATTGAAGAAGCACTTTTAATACGGCTGTCTAAATACAATATGCGAACAAAGCACGTTGTAAAACGGAATCTGTAATCAAAATGCCTACTTTAAATTCTACAGACGGCTTAGGGATAAAGAAATGAGGGTCAAATGTGGCATTGCAAGGCTGTACAGAGACTTTCTCTCGGAACCAGTTATTTTGCAAGCGTTTGCTAGTTGCCTTTTCAATAGGCGCATACCAGTAAGTGTTGGCTTCGTTAACGAAATGCTGATCTTCTTTTGTTTTATAGGAAATGAATCTATTTTTCTGATCCAAATCGCGCATATGTTTTTTTAAACAAACGAACGTTTCGGGCCCTTTACACAGGTCACAGCGGACTGAATTGTTTTGCTTTATTTGTGACTTCTTTTGCACGTTTGACGTCTTCTGAGCGGGGCCCAAATTTCAATCATTGAAATGCACCTTATTTTTAACCGTCTTCAAAGAACGAGGAGTCCCGTACCACTACCTAACTCTGGAGCAAAGATAGGATCTACGATGGAACACAGCTCGTCCAGAAGATGCCTGTTCAGTCGCACTTTAAAGATACTCGTATTGCGCTCGGAAACACTGTCGGAGGCAAAGAATTCCATTCCTGGACTGCTAAAATGATTGTCACATGGTTTTACAAAGATCTTTTTGTTCCCATACATTTCACACCCTACAAGGGCGCTGAAAATTTAGAGAACACTAAAAATTAAAATGAACCAATCAAAATTTATTTCTACTACATATATATTATTCATTATAAATTTTATATACATAAATCAACGGTTAAGTATTAATTACTAAATAATGATGAAATGGCACTTATGTTTAACAAAAAAAATCCGCTGTTTTTCTATATTTAGGTTTTCAATTTGACTGAATTTTTTGTGTATATTTTATGTAATTACTACATTTGTGAACAGATTTCGGTACCACAGTAGTGGTCAAATTTGTAGAAAATTGTCCACTGCTAAAGTTGGCAAATTAGGGAGAGAATTCGGTTTGTTAAATTTGACCCACTTCCCGTCAACCGATTCCAATAAAACTAGGCACATAGATGTAATTCCATAAATAACTGAGGTTGGTTATTTAATTGTCTCATTCTCATATTTGTTTCAAATTTAAGATATTCATATAAGCAGATTTCAACGTTAATAACTTCTGGAAGTATACCAGGCAGTTACTACAACTTATCAGACGGATTTCCCAAATGAATGATTTTCAAACCTTAAAGTTGTTATTGTTCTTCAATTTACTGCATCTGTGGCCGAAAGTAACCGTTCGGCGGTCAGTGTTGGTCTGTCTCTGTCACACGGACTGGGAGAAAAATTTGTTAGCCTACATTTATTTCTCTCGTGAGTTTGGGTGTAATTTGTAATAGTCGATGCGTGTGTCCATGGCACCCGCGATACAGGGTTTTTCGTAGTGCGGGGCTACGAGTGTGTACGTTATTATTTGTATTATTAATAAACAAATATAGAAAAACGTAATTTTTCGCAATGGCGTTTAAAACAACCTTCACACAGCCTTATTTAAAGTTTCCTTTTTTTTATAATACCAAGTGACGGGACGAACAAGTCGTGCGCCTGATGGTAAGCGACACGGTCTATCCATAACAGAGCTTTAAATCGTAATTACCTTAAGGGCACTGCTACTGCGCCCGTCGCAAGTCCTGTGTGCTACAAGGACCGACACCCTTAGTACATTTGCGCACTACGTCTGATTCGTATCTGGGGGTCTACTCTCGATCTCCGTCCGACATCCGTCCGAAACAATTACTGTCAAATAAGTAATATTCGACAAAATTAAAAGACAAGTATCAAATATGAAGCTTCATTCGCATCACGCGTCTTTTCATCATTATTAATATTATAATTTACATTATAACCTACCATATAAAAATATCATATGTAGGTTTGGAATTTAAAAAGAAACAGAGGATAATAAACACCGCTGGTCATATTACGTCGGGATCAAGTAATTTGCTTGTTGCAAGTAATGTAACTTGAGTATCGTGCTGTAAGCTGTTAATTTAATTTGAATTCCGCTTGCCGAATCCACTTAAGCGGGATGAGTAAATGAAATCTTATTCCCAGATCGAGGTTAATGTTAGTTATTCTTGGTATTTATATCAGTAAATTAAGATCTTTTCAAATAAACCAATTCTGAGTCTTTGCAGGTCGAAAGATAAATCGCTACTTTTCAAGAATAGATGATGAATTGATCCTTTTTCGACTTATTACTGAGATTTATAGGATAATCTGTGATTCGTTATGAATTAGATGCCTTTGAGATAGACTTATGTCCAACAAATAGATCAGACTATTTTCCTCGTCATGGATCTCACAAGGATGAGATATCAGAGGTGGTACTCGAAATATGCCTACTGCTCATTCCTACTGCTCATCTGCTATCGTTTTTAAGGATTTGACTGTTGACTGTCAACAGGTCCCATGGTCACGGTTGACTGTCAACCATGACCATGGGACCTGTAAAGGGCCCGAAACATCGGTTTGTTTGAAAAAACAAATATACGCGATTTAAATCCGGAAAAATAGTTTCATTTCCTATGTGTAACAATCGCGAAAACCTAAGAACTCGATAAGGAAGATGGTAGTTGCGTCGGTGACAAAAATCAGTTACACAAATTATTCTTAACACTGATACAAATCAATCGATTGTCATTTTGTTTCTTTACGTACCTGAACTGCATAAGGTGCATCCGATTTGTTTTCTCGACATTTTTAAGGCTCTAGAGACTTGAACACAAGTTTATAAACATACGGTTAATGAAGGATTAGACCACATTACTTCTAAATTACAATTCAACGATAACCATCAAGTAATTCAAATGTCAGCATACCAGCTGGCATTAACATCTTAAATAGGAATGCAACGGAAGGGCGAAGTACGCACGTCGCCGCGCCGCCGCAGGCGCAGCGAGACATCATTGTTTTATTGCTATTCCGCTCACAGACACCGTACACATATTGCATAATTTTTAGTACCAACGGCATAAATTTGACAATATTATATTACTTAAGAAACCTTTGGTTCCTTTAATTAAAACTTACGCAAACCTCAGATGTTTTTACCGAGATAAAGAACGGTTACAGGGCGACTTTTAGCAGCGATACAAAAGCGTTGCAAACGCGATACAGTAGCGATGCAGTCGCTAATCGTCTACCTTTACACTTACGCGCGATCTTAAGCAGCGATGATGACGTAACTTTTTGTGTTTGTGTATTAGCTTCAATTAATTTATTTCTGTAACTCAAATGCAAAGGTAACATCACCAGGTAACAATCGTGTGTACAAAAACATACATTAAACGTACAAAAGACTTCGAAAATAACTTTGTAGACAACAAAGCTGAGTATGATTAATTTTCCCACGAAATTTGCATTACACAATAATATTTTTATTTTCAATTTTGGGCTAAAAATATGATATACGTAAAAAACTATAGTTTTGAACCGTCAAAATCATTGGTTTTAACAAGGTTTATTGTAAATAGGGTAGCCAATACTTATAGTCTATCTGAATTTGTCGCTCGTGTGTCATAGGAAGGTCACAGATGATATTACCGACTCGGTCCTAGGTTGTCTTGACAGCGTTGTCACCCAGCCATTATTTACTACAGGTATGACTAATACACGGTAAATTTGCAAAATTATACCTTCACAAGTGACGAATTATAAATATTAAACAATTGACTTCTAGAAATGGTAAGATTATATTGTTTACCGCCGAAGGTGTAGCAAAACGCCTCCTTGAGCCACACCTGGGTAAATAAACGTTATCAAATCCAGCTTATTGATTCGAGTACAAGCAAGGTTAAGACCAACGCAATTCTTTACTTTACCTTTGTTTTAAATATCTTTCGTTTTAGAATTTGTTGAGGCTTGTAATTAAAATGTGCCGTTAGAACAAATAAAACAAATAACAAACAACGCACTCACTTATAGCCTCGCTCTGGGGAAACCCTGTATAGCGAGTGCCATGGAGACATTGTCGATATCACAAATTACACCCAAATTCACGAGAGAAATAGATGTAGACCATACAAATATTTCTCCCGGCCCGAGAATCGAACCCGGGACCTCTGCATGGCAGTTCAACATGGTAACCGTTCGACCACAGACGTATGGACAGATCGGAAACTTTTGACATTTCAAATCGGAACAGTAGTTGATTTAACTCAACATTTAGAAAGATATAGTAGGAATCAGGTTCATCTTCTCGCTCGGAAATCCATCTGATTTCGAGACTCGGATGGGCTACCCGATCGGATCGCTTCTGATTTGAATTAAAATCAGCCTGCAGGATCAATTTAGGAAGCTTCGTTTCTCAAACTCTTACGTGAATCGGATCCGGGTCCTCCTCATCTAGATCCCACAAAGTTAACCGTTGAGCTATCAAGGTCATTATAAATTGCCATTACGTCGATGATAGCGCAATTACGCGTAAATAGCATTTGATTACGAGTATTCCATTTTGGTAATTTAGTCGCCAAATCAAACCGGCGTACACGTACAACCAAATCAGCGTGATTTACGACAATCTATTGTTATCAGTCCGTAGACAACATAAATTAATGATTACTGTGCTAAAACGACAATCGTAGCCATTGAGAGAATAAAGTAACAACGTTAAATCCATCTCCTGTGAAATTTGGTTTGGTGCAGACACGCGCTTTTTACCGATACTACATTTTATATACGGATTTGCACTATCCCCAACGATTATCAACTCCGGAAAAGCCTTACGTGTTCATAGCTCCATTTACGAAGCTAATTCCAAGAAGAAATAAAAATAAAATAAAAATAAAAAAATAAGAAATCAATAAAATTGCTGCAATAAGCATTGGGGCCCAAATTCTAGTGAGCAATGTAGAGGCGTGTCAGATGCCACACAAATTCATCGGTAACTCAGTATCTCGTAACTATAATGAGTAACGTTAAGTATAAATCGAATTTGTCAACAATCTGTAATGTGATACAGCGCACACAAATGCATGACACAAATTGTACATTTTCGAATGCATACTCGTAAACATAATATATTACTCACATTGTTATAACAATAACACTGACGATCAAAAGGATCATAGCTGGCTGGATTGGATTTATTCACGATAGAGCTTTCGTACCCGTGGCCCCAACGCAGCGAGGTTTTTTTTTTAAAATACCAAGTGCCGGGACGAACAAGTCCATAACAGTTGCAGTGCCGTTCAGGGTTTTAAATTGCAAAGATCTGAGGGGCACTGCCACTGCGCCCGTCACCCTGACACATAAGTGTGAAAAGTCCCACACGCCTGTAATTTCACCAGCACCCTTACTCTCTAAAACCAGAACGCAGTAATACTTACATTACTGCTTGGCGGCAGAAATAGGTAGGGTAGCAGTACTTTCACAAGGAGCTCTACTGTACTGCTACTAAAACGGTGCTGGTAGGTAATGGTCTCCTTTTGCGAGAGCGTAGTCTCGCACAAGGCCTCGGAGCGGCTCAGAGTGGATGACCCTCTTGCTGCTCTCCTGAGTCGAGTGGTACGCGTAACGCATTTCCTAGCATTAAAAAAATAGCTTTCGTCCCGGGAATCTCGGTGTCGACTGGACTCGACGATTTTTTGGCATTTCGAAATTTGAAACTCATATTTTCAGGCCCGCGTTCTCGGGACTCCGTGGGGATCAGCGGTCCGAGGGGATAAAGAGATTTTTCTGTCCAACTCAAGCCGATTACGTGTATCAACAAGGAGCTTGAGTCGGTCAAAAAAATCTGAATTCAGAATCAGAAGTGTGGTACTTCCCTAAAACAAATCATCGAGTGCTATAATACTTTCCTCGATATCTTTGTGTGCTGTTATTATTAGCACTCGATAAATTTAATAACCAGTACAATGGTTATCTATAATACCACTGGGCTATAAACAGAATACAAAGATACGATAGATCGATCGATAGATCTTTCACTGTGTTACACTTCCGGCCGTTACGATAGGTTCTCAGAACAAAAAGTTACACAAGCAATGGAACTTGAAATAATCACACAAAAAGTCCAACAAAACAAATATTCAAAAATTTTCTAATTATTGTTTTAAATAAAACCAAACGACGTTGTGATTCTTGAATCCCTCTCAAGTCCACTTCCTTATCAAAGTACTAAGTCATGAACTCTAAAAATAATAATGATTTGTTAGAAACGCATTTACAAAGCCACTGACCCCATTCTGTCCAAGCAAATGAGATTATAACGGTCAATTGGTTTTACTTAAAACAAAACAACAATTTTATAACAAGATCAGAATTAGAAAACGTAGGAATAATATTGTCTGGGTCTGAATTGCCTCACACATTACGTACATTTTGTATATATGAACAATATATAATACGAGTCCTGTACCCCACCTACGGTGGGGTCGGGCTCGGCCTGCGGCGCGTGGTCGGGTTCAGTTTACGGGGTGTGCTCATGCTCTTCGGTGGCACAGCAGTTAGACTATGGGCGCTTGATGAGGAGGTCGATTCCCGATTTGGGCCAATTTAAGAAACGAATATTTCTAAGTTGGTTTTGGTCTGAGTATTCTAGATTATCGTTGTTTTGGTATTCATAGTACAGGAAATTCGACAGTAGTTTGGCATTTTTTTCCCCTAAATACTTCTCTATGGCATAGCTTTCTAGAAAACGGAATCTAAGAGAAATACTTGAGATACAACAACGCTATGATAAGTATCTCATTTCCACTACATCGAGAAGTATGCCTTACATTTTTTACAATTGTGAGATCTTGTACTCGTAAGCTATTACACCTCCGTATATAATTACCTCCAAACGAAGGCATAAGGACGCTGCAGGCTTCGCCCTCCGCGGACCTCGGCACTTAGGACTTTGTTTAAAAAAAAATTAAATAGTTCTTTAATGGCGGCCATATTTAAAAATTACAAAAATATATTATGACCACTAATTATTATCAAACAATCTTAGAAATCTTTTCGTGCTAATTTTCAGTCCGAGCAAAGCAAGTTACATAAATAAATTACGGCCACATCGAAAAACAGCGGAAACTAAATTTTTACCCCAAATTATGATGTCATGTCATTTTCAGCCGAATTAGAAGAAATTTGTATCTATCGCTAAAAAAGTTTGTATGGTAGCCATATTGAAAAATGGTGAAAAATAAATTTTAACCGCTAATTATTATTAAATACTCATAAAGACCCCGACATGTTCATTTTCAATCGAATTAGTGCAAATTTTTATCTGCCGCTAAGAGTTTGTATGGCGGCCATATTTAAAAATGGCGAAGAACCAATTTTGATCAAAAATTATTATCAAGCACTCCTACAGACCCCCATATGCCAATTTTCAAAGGGGTCTGAGCAATTTTTTTTCTGCCAACGAACGCTTCTATGACGGCCATATTTGAAAATAGAGAAAAACTAATTTTGAGCACAAATTATTAATATAAGTAATAAATTATTTCTAGTGGCCTTCACATGCCAATTTTCAGTCGAATCAGAGCACCTCCTACCTATCTCTAATAGTTTCCGTGACAGGAGGCTTTGAAATATGTATGGCGGCCATCTTGTTTATTTGAATTTGGAACATTTTTTACTTCCAGCGGAAATTGACCAGGGTGTATCTCATAAAAATGCACAAAAATCCATGTATTATAGTTTTTGCAGGCCGTTGATCACTCTTTCATATTTTCCATATTCAGGTCCTCTCATATTTGATTCTTTGCTCTGGAGCAAAATTTTTTTCCACCATTTCGGGAAGTATGCGTTCTATTTCTATCAGTGAGTAAGAACTTGTAGCTTTATATAACAATATAATATAACATAACATAACATAACATAATATAATATAATATAATATAGGGCCTTAGTTGTAATAACTTTTGGAAGTGTAGGATAGTTAATTACAAGACATTAGAAGAGCTCTTAAATGGTCTACTATTTCAATGCGCATTACGCCCTCTATACAAAAAATTAAGGAATGCATAATGCGTCTCTGTTTTTCCGTACAATTGCATTTTAATTAAAAAGGATCACAATTTTTTGCAGTTAAGTCTGTATTTTACCGGCGGTATGTTATGTAATACATAACGTATCGTTGTTTAATGTTTATTGCCGAATGGTATAGCAGACAACAGAACTAGTTATTGAATTTATAGACTTCGGAAATAGAGCTGTCCATAAAGATATCGTGGAAAGTATTTAACAGAACGTGACGATTTGTTTTTCTCAGTTATTTCTGACTCTGGGTTGTTAGTGTTAACAATATCTTTCGCCAGGAGCGCGAAAAGTCGTGCGGCTGATGGTAAGCGACTGCACACTGCATCCGTCACCCTGAGACATGAAGTTGACAAGTCCCATGTGCTTCACCAGCTCCCATACCTATATCTGTTTGGCGGCAGAAATATGTATGGTAGGTATACTTCCCTGGACGAACCCATTCAAAAGGAGCTCTACTCCTAGTAAAACTAGGCGTTTAGAACTTTTTCCCATTGCAGTATGCTAGGTCTTAAAAACAGTTACAAACGGCGACTTTTAATAGAGAAACGCCATGCAAACGTAATATTAACGCGATACAAAAGCAATGCAAACGCGATGCACGTTTTAAATTAACTAACCAATTTTATTATAATAATAAACTAGTCATTTCACTTTCAAATTTACAATTAACAAAACAAAACCTATAAAGATTTTTTGTACTTAATTATTAACCATAAGCGACTGTATCAATGCCATCACGCGTTTGTATCGATGCAGTCGCGCGTTGGCATCGACCACAGAGATACATCTAGATAGACGCCACAAGTGTACGTACTTCGCGTGCCCAAAGTAAGTGAAATTCGCTTACTTGCCGCTGCTACACTTCAGTACGCGCTTGACCGTTATCGTAGAAACAGAACAATTATTTTGGTTTTGCATGAATTTCGAGAAAACAAATATGCAACTCAGTGTATGCCTCATGATTTGTAAATACATTGCGGCTTTTACTTGGTGCGATATATTTGTGATCCTTTGTTAATACGCCATGAATATCGAACGAACGCACTTTTGTATAATGCATTCAGTTTCTATGGTACGGCCGCTTGTACATTTTTTTTGGCCAAATTTAACATTTAGTGATGTATACGTTAGGCAACACTGTTCTCGATTCTGATCGATTTTGAAAACAAAGGGACGAAAATTATTATGACCTCAACAATATTATAAAAATATTCTATAACTCTTTTGTTATAACGTTTAGTCACGCTTAGTTTTTTTTTTTTTTTTTTTTTCAATTTTCTAGTATCTATTATCAGTAGTATCTGTAATTTCGATAATTTTTGCAGCACGTTGCCTCGAATAATTACTAATTAATTACTTATTAATTATTACTATTATTTCATTATTACGAGTAATACAAATAAATATATAATGCAAAGAATTAACAGCGCGCTGTCTTTACAAAAACCTGGAGTGGTGGTGTTTGGTTGGTGGAGTTGGTGGAGTTCGTTGCTTTAGAGGACGAAGGTGGTCTAGTTTATCCCACCAAAGATGCTATCCAAATAGGCCGAAGTTTCTCAAACGGTACGTTGATGATACTTTCACAATATTACCTAAAGATAGCATATCTTCTTTTTTCTTAGACCATCTTAATTCTTTTAGTACTAAGATCCAATTTACTATGGAACAAGAGAATTGTGGTACTTTAGCTTTCTTAGATGTTTTAATTAAAAGAAATCCTAATAACACCTTAGGCCATACTGTGTTTCGAAAGAAAACCCATACAGATAGGTATCTCAACGGTAATTCCCATCACCATCCTGGCTAGTTAGCTACCGTGGACAAATTTTTGTTTCAGAGAGCACGTGGTGTCTGCGACAGTAATCATCTGGCAGGGGAACTTCAGCATATAAAGCAAGTCCTACATGCGAATAAGTTGAAGATTCCACGCCAATGCCGCAGGCCCCGTGTGAAACCACCAACAGTCGAGCGAAGACCTGCCATTTTACCTTATGTGAGAGGTGTTACAGACAAGATCGGAAGAGTTCTCAGGCGTGCATCTGTCAAGACCTATTTCAAGTCCCTGAGGAAGATTTCTCAGTTCCTGAGATTCGTGAAATGTAACATCCCCTTATAGGAGTTTACCAGCAACCCGCGTCAAAGAACATATAGCTGATGTCAAACACCGTCGCGTAAACAAGTCTGCAGGCTGCGCGCATGTCATGGATAAACCTACACATTCAATGATGTTTGACAAACACCAGGTCCTTGCAAAAGAAGTCCGTTATCTACCCAGGATGCTGCGAGAGGCCATTGTTGGTTTGATTTCTCCGTACCACCAGTTTGGGATCTAGTATTTCAAAATCCCAAACAGACATAAGGCTGCAGTACTAAGTAATATGTTTTAGTTTATTCTAATTTCTATTATTAATTAGTAATACATTGAACTTAATAAAAATTCATTCAATAAAATATTTGTAAAACTTAATGTAGGGGTTATGTGGAGAGGGAAACCCGGGGGGGGTTTTAGTGCGGACTCTCCCTCCAGACTGGAGGGCCTACCCCACTAAAACCCCCCCCGGGTTTCCCTCTCGCCGGTTGAGTCGGCGCCGTGGGATCTGTGAACATTCACCACGACGCCGCCCGGCCGCTTGCGCCAGGGCTCCCGCGCCAACGGAGGGGCACACTGTACCACCTCAGTCAACTGTGACCATGGGACCTGTTAAGGGCTCGAAACGTCGGTTTGTTTGAAAAAACAAATAAACGCGATTTAAATCCGGAAAAATAGTTTCATTCCCTAAGATTTTGGATATTTTGTCAGCAGTAACATTTTCAGTTGTCTTGCCATTCACCAATTTGATCAATCACCAACGGAAAACCATCTAGTAAATTTAATTAAGGCAGTTGCAAGTTCATATATTGACGATATTATTTCAAGGACAATAATTTTAATATTTGAAGTTTATTAAAAATTAAAGTTTAAATTATTAAGTAATCAAATTTTTTTTAAAACAACTTTTAATAAACGACATAACTATATTGTTTTGGTATTTTTCTACTGTATTGATATTTCACGACTATTTGTAATCAACGAATACTTGAATCGATTAATTGAATGGAATACGTGTATTCCGTTCAATCAATCGGTTTAGCGCGGAAGGAGATTTCCCATCACTAAATAGTTCTTGTGACGTCATGGTGGATACATAAAATGTCACACGCTCGGTTTTCATACAAATTGATGTATTCAATAAAATAATCTATCTAGATATATGTATGTCTGTGGTATCGACGCACATCGATGCAATCAAACGCAATTCATCGCTGCTAAAAAAAGCCGCGTGTAACCACTCTAAGAGGATAAATACGCACTCTTATTGTTTGCGTGTTTCTTACGCGTCTTGCCCGAAATCTTTTATTCAGACAACTACATCACGACAAAATACAAAAATACATAGGGGCAAAGTGTGATGTGTACCAAATATCACAGCTACTTGTCAGCCTACACGACATAATTGCTATTGTTTACAAGAAAATAATTCGCAAGTATGTTGCGTCAACCTCGCATGTTACGGATTGATGGAGATAGAGTAGTTCATCATAATTGGAGTTACCATTGTTTATGTAACTTATCTGTATGGAAGTAGATACCTATCTATTATTACACGGTTTCTGAATTCTTAAGCTGTACAGAATTGCAACTATAGTTTATTCGTTTAAAGGATGCAAGAGGAAATTCGAAATGGCCAAACGCACGGCTTTAATCACAATGATGATTCATTTACCTACTTCTTTCATGACGTAAATTCTCCAATCCCTTTTGAGAACTTACAGACGTCTTAGTTAGTAGCGGTGGATCTCCTTGAGAAAGAGTTCATCCAGGGAAACACGACCACCTTACTTATTTCTGCCGCCGAGCTGTAACATGTGCATTTTTCTATTTTGAAGAGTAAGAGCACATGAAACTTGTCAACTTGTCTCAAGATGACGGGAGTAGGCAGTGCCCCTCAAATCTTTGTGCTCCGAGTGGCACTGCAACTGTTATGGACGGGCGTGTCGCTTGGTATCATAAAAAAAAGCTATCAAGCAACATATGAAGGCAAGTGACTGCTTTGTGGCAGACATAGGTGTCGTGGCAGTAGTTTCCTGAACAAACTCTTTCACAAGGAGCTTCATTGCTATTAGAATTTCGAAGATCCCTTGATTCACCGCGTAGGTACATTCAAGATGTCCCGATCTTTCGAGTACATAAGCAGCAATTTTTTTTTTCTTTTTCCTTCCGGAAAGGCAAAGGTCTATGCAAATTTTATTTGGGTGAAAAATCGAAGGACCAGATTCATCTTGTCTATGACAGATATTGAATGGCGGCAACTTAAGTCATGACTCAAGCAAAACATTATGCCATCAATGTGTTTATTGAACTTTACACGAATTAGCAGTACCTATATTATATTGTTGAGATCAGATGTTCCCAGACTTTTTTTCTCATAGACAAATTTAGCTGGTTCCGGTGGACCCCCTGCAGCTACATTTCTACCATATTCCCAAAACTCGATAAAAAATGTGAAGATTAGATCTAACCATGGAAATTTGCAACGCAAATTGCTGAGTTCCAATCACAAATTAATAGTTTTCGAAAAAAAAAGTGCGAATTTAATTGATTGTCCTGTGAGTGGATGTCAAAAAAGTAAAGACACGTTGTACTGAATATGGAGTATGCAAGTTTTTACAAGTAACAGCCGCCGAGCTATATTATAAATTATTATCTGCTTGCATTGATAGGTGAAGTCAAGCCAACATTTTTGTTCTTCACTATCGAAAGCAGATAAATTTTCGTGGAACCCCGCTTACGAATTGTCAACCCCCATCTTTTGTCACGCCAAAGTAGACCCCCGTCGAGTCTCCCGTGGACCCCTGGGGGTCCACCTGGACCACTTTGGGAACTAAGGGTTTAGATAAATATTTAATTACGTGTACAGTTATTAGCTAAATCAATGAGTAGGAATGGACAATAAATACGTAATATTTCATCTGACGATACAGGCGTGAGTAGTAAGAAAATGCCTATATGGAGAGTCTTCCAATAAGAGGTTTCATTTTGATATGTAAAAATGGAGTATTTTTAAGCGAAATCATCGGATGTTTATTTAATAGTAAAGAGGAGGGTATATTAATAATGGAAAACAATATCAGTTAAATGGCCGCCACGGCTGCGCTTGCAGAACCATATTCTTTTCATGAAATTTTCCATAAACAATTTGCACATTTACTGCTGTATGTCCTCGATAACTTCACGAATTCCATTTTTGAGGTCTTGTATCGATTGTGGGTCATAGGCATAGACCTTATCTTTCACGTAGCCCCAAAGAAAAAAGTCCAAAGGTGTCAAATCACAAGATCTCGGTGGCCAATTGTGATTGCCTCCTCTTTTGCAATATATACATATCAAAATGAAAGCTCTTATTGGAAGACCCTTTACTATAATTCTAAATATTAGATAAGTACAGGTATAGCGGGCAAGATAAATTATGTAAAGCAATTGGAAAAATGCAATACCAGACATAGATACCGTCACATTATGCCAGGAGTAAGATAATTTTAACGCTGTCATTGGACTTACGTATTAAAGCACTAATATTATACTAAAAATTATACGTAGATAATTCAATAGATAAGTAATCTCAAAGACAGAACTGTTTACATATAAGTGATAGACTTAGGCGGTCTACTTTGATTTGTCTTTCGACGTACGTAGGTTAATTAGTTACCTACTTTACCTACACGTAGCTATGAAATCCAATACAACTATCATCTACCCACTGTCTTTAATTCATCAATGAATTAAAGAAGAATCTACTGATTAAACAAAATAGTTTAAAACGTCAGTTGATTACTCACGAAATATAACTTTCACATTTTGAACCAGATTAATAGCTGTACGTATTTAGAGCCATCTTGTCTCCCACAAGTTGAGAACGCAAGCAATACGATAGTTGTTTATTAGGTTCAATTTTTGTAGTGCATACTGGCTACATACATTGTTAACTCTAGGCCACCGCTAAGCACATTATACTCCTATTTCCAATCACAAAACTTGATAGAACACTCAAATTCACAAAATAACAACACACCATCATTAATTTTGTACAAAACTCGTTTCGATTTACACTAAAAACTATTAAAAAGTTCGAAAAAAGATCACTCAGCCGACCGGACGACATCCGCGGCCCGTCGAACCAAACAAACTTGCCAGTTCTCAACAATACATTCAACTGAACGACAGCAACGGTGAATTATATCTTGCATTTCTTTCTACGTCTATTATACAACCGTAACAAGAAGATACCTCACTATTTTGCAACTCACACGGCGAATACTGTCTCAAATTTAGCCGCATAACATTCTTTTGAAAACACTGCACAAGTGCGAAGAGCATAGCAATAGTAACAGGCTGGTATTCTCATAGAAAGAGACAGCATCGTATAACCGTATGTGTTGAAGTGAGATAGGTATACGAACGACAAAACGGATTATCACGTGCGTGACTCAAACAAGACACCTTTTAATTATTATGCTAAAGGAAATTGAACTATGTCCCGTGGGAGAAAATATAAAATTTGTGTGTTACGTTTTCATTTTGAGTAATTTGTTTACATTGCAAGTATAGAATGGAGCGCGGTAGATTCAAAAGTTATTCGACCAGTGATGCCCATTTTCTTTGAATTCTGTATCTGTAAAAGGATAGAACAAAAATAGCTTTCTTACCTTAAAGGTATACTGGCGATCTGTTCAGTAATTTTAACTTCTTTAGTCCATACATCATTGTTATTTATATTTTTCGTCAATTTCAACTTCGATTTTGCTTCTTTAGGCCTTAGAGGTGGTGGTAGAATACCTCCATGCTCCTTGATAACCGAAGGTTTCGGAGCCTGGGCCTTTTTCACGATTTGCAACACTACATTTGGACTTTTTAAGTCATGATTAGGTTTTGTTTTAGGAACATCGACAGCTTTTGATCCTCCGGGGTCAATTTCCTTTAGCCTTGTTGGTATTTTATCAGGTTTCTTCACTAATGGTTTCGCACGTTCAATGCCTCTTCTAACTTTTACTTTACCAGATGATTGGCTGTCTGGCGCTGAAACTGAACATAAAATATGAGGAACACTAAAAACATAACAAACGAGTCTCCAAATTAGTTACATTGTTACCTATTCTAGGCCGGGTTTTTGAAACAAGTTTTGTCTCCGCGCTACCTATTTTGGTAAATGTGTCAACGGAGCACGAAGAAGTGGCGGTGGGTACCGCTTTGATGCGAGAGCTGAAGGTTGTTTTGAAGAAATTTGCTGATAAACCTTTACTTCTTAGTGAACCACTCGGAGGATACCTAGAAAACAAAAAAAATAAGTCTAGGAGGAAATTAGAGGACACACGAATTTGCACCGGGGACCTCTCGATCTGCAGTCAAATGCTTTACCACTGAGACCTAGAAAACAAAAAAAATAAGTCTGGGAGAAAATTAGGGGACACCCGGGTTTGAACCGGGGACCTCTCGATCTGCAGTCGAATGCTCTACCACTGAGCTATATCCCCATTGTTTACACTGGTAAAAATAGCGATTAGTACTTGCAACAAAAGCGACCCCTACAGATACATTGTGTCAAAAAGCAAGTCAAAAAGTACATTGGTTGAAGGATAGATGGCGCTGTTTGTCACATAAAGAACATCCTTTGGCTAATAATGGTGTAACAGTGTGATTTGCTGTGACTGCATTGTTACGAATGAGTTAAATATATTTGTAATAAATACTTACTGAAATTTATTGTTGTTGTTAGGCACCACTGGCGCCTTCTGCTGCATAACCTCCTCTATCTGCAACAATGAAAGGAATATTTTAAAATCTTATTTCGATCTAAACTTTCTTATGAATAAAATTATCATTATTAAGGCAATTTTTTCATCGGTATTGGAATAAATTATTCGAGGCTATCGGCGCAACAGTGGTATAAACCCATATTCAATTTTTTTCTACAATATTTTAAATGGTTACACCCCATGTTATTCGAATTCGAATGATGTGTACGGATCTCTTTAGTCCATAATTCTGGATTATGAGCGTTGTTAAATAATTGAACATTCTAAGGTTAAATGTTTTTTGGAGCATATTATTTTAGTATAGTAGACACTTATGTAGTGCAATATTCTTTCGAGAAAGGTTTAATTTTATTAAATAATTAAATAACATCAATTGAATCAGGACTTATTAAAAAAGTTATCATCATCGCAAAATCACCATCCTTCACGTAATGTCATCTTTATCAATATTAATAATATTACCACTAAGAATCTGTATTCTTTAGTCTTACGCGTGCCTGTCCACATTGCAAATTATTATTTTAAGTCTAAATTATTACAAAGCTATCTTATTAATGATAATTAAATGTAAACTCGTTTAGATCTCGACGGCAGCCGTGAGAATTTATTTTATTTGTTTTGGCAGTTTACTGTCACGCATTTTTTACCTCATGTATGGCATCCTTAGACTATGGATTTTTCCGTCCTAAAGATGACATGCTACTAGGCTTGGACCCGTGTCAGTACTAAGGAAATTATGGCGATCATCGCCAATGTTAAAATGTGTCGATCTTCTCATGCTTGTCAATCTTGTTTTTTAGTTCTCGTGGAGCAATGTTTTTATTCTCGTACAGTCATTTACTTATAAAAACCTATCTTGTTGCTTAGTTTTTTCCATATTCTAAATCTTGTTAGAAACTACCTTTGGAAGTCATGAATAAAATTAAAAAAAACTTTAAAACTGTTAGTGGCTAAAACGCTTACCGCGAGAAGCCAAAAAAAACGAAAGGGGTCTATTAATGGGCAAAGTATACAAAAGAGACCGTAAGAAAAATTACTATTATGGCCTTTTGTCATTTTTGTGCAAGATTTATTACCAGATTGCACAAGATCGTGTGTAATAGCACAGTTATATTAGCTACAAAACTACCTATCAAAGTTTAGCCGTCTTATTTTGGCGCCCTTTATACCATTACAATCAGAGCTCAAAATAATTTATCTGATATGCAATATGCCTAATAGGTATATGCAATAAAAAATAGATACATGGTACGAAAATAGATATGTCCATGCAAGAAGATTTAAAAAAAGCGTTATGCGTTTCGAATCAACGTTTTTTTCGCTGTTATTGCATGGACAAAGCTTTTACTGACTGGCTCAAGCCAATTGTGGCCGGCTTAAGCCGATATGGTGACTCCCTAAAGCAAACATGTCAAATGGAACTTTATTTTTTTTCCATCCTCTAAATCAGCCACAGAGAACTATGGAGTCATTATAGAGTACGTAGTCCTATAGGTTAAGAAGACGCAAAAAATATCAAACACATATTGAGCTACTACGAGAATTACATTACACAATATAAAGCATAACTAACGTGACCACAGACATCTGTGAACGTGACTATTATTTTTTTCCATCAGGGTGAGACGCCTGTAAATTTATTGCTTCACAAATAAAACTCAGGTTTGTGATGAAATAAAAAATGTTTAATCATCGAAAATTTCAACAAAAACACTAATCTTGTGTTGGTAGGCTGGTTTTATATATTTTTGGTTTTCGCGCCACTTTTTCTTATTATCACATGTGTCCTATTTTGGTAAAGCCGGATATTTTCAGTATTTTGGGGACAGCGGAATACGAAGTTTAAAAGCGGGACTGTCCCTCTCAATGCGGGACGTATGGTCACGTTAAGCATAACGCACAAGAAATGTAAGTATTTTTTATCGTGATGCGAATGAAGCTTCATTCTTGATACTTGTCTTTTAATTTTGTCGAATATTACTTATTTCACAGTAATTGTTTTGGGACGGATATCGGACTGAGATCGAGAGTAGACCCCCTGGTCTCAAACTAGGGAATTCCCCGATGAGTACTGAAGCAACGGAGTTCGGAGGACCAATTTAGAACCGATTTCGATGATTCTTTTTTTGTTAGAAAGAGGGTACTCTTGGTTCCATTTAAATTTGAAGAAAATACTCCAACTCTAAGGGTGGCAAACTAGGGAATGAATCAGGTTTCGAGCACTTTCTGGTAACCGATTTCAATAAAACTTGGCAAATAGATGTAATATTAGAAACGTTCGAGGTCGGTTTCTTTTTTATAAAAAAAGTTTTAGTAGCAGCAGAGCTCCTTATGAAAGAGTTCGTCCAGAGTAGTACTGCCACCTTACCTATTTCTGCCGCCAAGCAGTATAAAAAAAGTTTTGAAGGGTAAGGGTGCTGGTGAAATTACAGGTACATGGGACTTGTCAACTTATATCTCAGGGTGACGGGCGCAATGGCAGTGCCCCTCAGATCTTTGCAATTTAAAGCTCTGAGTGGCACTGCAACTGTTATGGACAGGCGTGTAGCTTACCATCAGGCGCACGACTTGCTCGTCCCGTCACTTGATGTTATAAAAAACGCTTTTACTTTTAAAACATTGTATTCATCGTTTGTGAGAAGTATCTTAGAATTTGGAAGTGGAGTTTGGAACCCTCGTTATAAAGCGCATGTTGATGCTTTAGAAAAAGTGCAAAAAAGTTTATCAAGAGCCTTTGTTATCGGACTGGTGCAGAGTACGTTAATTATGACACTTCATGAAAGGAATTTAAATTTCCTTTCTTACACAATAGGAAAAACTTTATTAATGCGTTTTTCTTGTACAAATTATTAAATAATTACATCGATTCGCCGGATCTTTTACAAAAAATTTGCCTTAAAGTCTCTCGCATCACTCAATAGGACTAACTCCCACAGAAATGGTTTCTTTAGGCGCTCTTTGGATTTTTATAATGAAAATTTAAGTCTAATAGACATATTTGGCATTTCTTCACAAGGTTATAGGGTCAGGGTAAGAGAAGCTTTATTTTAACAACAAAAATGTAGTGATAAAATTATTTAGTATAAAATTTAGAGTACTTGTACATGTAATTAAGTAGCATTAATTATTTAAGTTATTAATTTTTGTTATTTTTTATGGTATTCTTCTTCTTTTTTGCTTGTGACGTTTCGCTCATTATCTTATTTTAGTTTTTGTTATTGGACCTCTAGGTCTGTATGTATGTCAATTTTGATTTATTACCTGTCTGTTCACGACCGTTTGTTTCCTTAAATACATAAAATCTACAGTTCAGTCTACATTTCGTGCCCTTAGTATAATAAAGTCAGTCACATGTGATCATTCATGGTCATAAAAATAACATAACAAATTACGTTTTTTGAAATTTTACAACTCTCCTACTTAAGGATAAAAAAGTTACCGACTTATTTCTTTCGCAAACCTTTCTCTTCAAAAGTTGTCATTTTGCAGACGTGTATTTATTGCAGGGTGCGGTTTGAAGGTGTCATTCCTCGAATAGGTAAATTATCAAAAGGTTTTTTTTATAATACCAAATGACGAGACGAACAAGTCGTGCGCCTGGTGGTAAGCGACATGCCTATCCGTAACAGTTGCAGTGCCACTCAGAGCTTTAAATCGTAAAGATCTTAGGGGCACTGCCACTGCGTCCTTCACTCTGAGACATAAGTTGACAAGTCCCATGTGCCTGTAATTTCACCAGCACCCCTTCTAAACTGCTTGGCAGCAGAAATAAGTAAGATGGCAGTACTGCTACTAATGTATACATATAAATGGTGCTAATATTTTTACTAACCTTTCTACAAATTTTCCTGGCTGCTCTCACAACCATGATGAATTATAAAGTGAAATATTCCACCACAATTCTGCCACTGACTCTGAGAGTCCTTGGACGTTAAAAGCACGGTACACTGTACCCACACCCACTGAGTACCGCTCATTGAAATGACACTGTCTGATGAAGGTTTTGATTTTTTCCCACGGTTCAAGTTACAGGAAATGTATATGTACAGTGGTATACCTTGGTATACCAAGGTACCATTTGGTCCACAAAGCTACATGTGTCATTTTACGTCAAAAGAGCTTTTATCACATAATACGAATTACATGAAATTATATCGAGTCATGACCGCCGACTTATCGTAAGCGACTTTTTCACCTAACCAGCGTTTATTACCGCAAATGATATTTTAAACTATAACGGACAAGGACGCGTCGATATTTCCCGCCAAAATTACATCAAATAGAAATTATAGCAAGAGCCAAGTTTATCGTTAGCTCAACTGTTTTTTATATTGTAATGTAATCGACAGAATCAATGCAAAAAAAATCATAACACGTAAGCGAGCCCACTTGTTATCGCAACCGAAATAGTACATCACTATTTCATCGTTTACTATAAGCAAAATGGCAAAAAACGTGTTGCACTTTGGTGCTTATTTTTAATCGCAACCAAAAATCTTTAGATAGAAATAGTTAAAATATTGTAAGCGCCAAAAAGGCGTTAGGCCCTTTGCTGTAAGAGCGGTTACAGACAAAGACTTTTAGCAGTGATGCAAACACTATGCATACGCAATGCAGTAGTGGTGTAGTCGCTATTCATCTACGTACCTTTACAGACGCGCGCGATTTTAAGCAGCGATTCAAGCGCGCGACTGCATCGATACAAACGATTTATATATGTTAAAATTCAATTTAACATCACATTTCCATGTGGAAATATTTTTAAAAAACCCTCTCCTGTAAAATTTGTTTTTGTCGCTTCTACTAGTTATACATAATTGTATTAATTATGTACATATGAAATTTTATAAGTCTCCTATTTAAGCACAAAATGTCATCAACTAATTTCGTTCGTATAGAATCTTCATTTCACTTCAATCATCTTTGCAACGTATGTCGCAGAGACGCAGAGACGATGTTCTGGAGACCCCATTTGGGAAGACGAAGTGTGAGTAAACCACCTGCGAGATGGTGGGACGAAATTAAAAAGTCGTGTGCCTTATGGCAAGCTACAAGCCTGTCCATAACCGTATCAGTGCCACTCAGAGCTTTAAATCGCAAAGATCTGAGAGGCACTGCCACTGACTGCCCTGTCACCTTGAGACATAAGTTGACAAGTCCCATGTACCTATAATTTCACCAGCACCCTTACCCTTCAAAACCGCTGACATTACTGCTTGGCGGCAGAAATAGGAAATATGGCAGTACTTCTCTGGACGAACTCTTTTACAAGGACTAGCTCCACTGCTACTAAAAGCTACCGTATCATATTGACGATATGAGCATTGATGACGTCAGAAAACCCCGATACTTTTACTCTTCAGCTTTTGAAACGGACCACACAGCGTACCACCTACGTCCCACCCTTTATTCAAATAAACAAAAACGACAGTCGATGAACCTTGTCATATACACTCGCGAGCAACCAAACCGACTCAGACCCTACACCTGCATATAAAGTAGTTTTTATCAAAAACTACCCAGTCAATTAATAAAAATGTCTTATTTTCTGATAGCCTGAAACTTTAGCTTTAAGATGGTCTCATTAGCATAAAAATCGATTGCGTGGTTTTTGAAATAATGGTAATAGAGTTAACAATTAGGGAAAATAGGAATTTAGAAAAATAATTTATGGAGATTGTTATTTAAATTAAAACAAAAAAAAGTAAAATAATAATAATAAATTTATTTAATTAATATTTGGTGTTACCCCCTCTAGCCCTAGTAACAGCTTGTAGTCGATTTTTCATTGACCTGATTAACTTTTTAATAACTTCTTGAGGAATTCCGTCCCATTCCTCTAACAACGCCGTCTTGAGCTCATTGATATTTGAAGGAAGGATTTCTGGCTCGGACCCTTCGTTTGAGCTCGTCCCATAAATGTTTGATGGGATTCATGTCTGGACTAAGCGCTGGCCAGTCCATGGTCTGTATACGGACTTCTTCCAGAAACCGCTTAGTTATACGCGAAGTGTGACACCGGGCATTATCGTGCATCAATAAGAAGTTATCGCCGACAAACCCCGTGTACGAAACAACATATTCTAGGAGTATATCGGTAATATACCGATCGGCTGTCAATCCTCCTCCTCGGTCCCCCCAAGCACGAAAACAAGTTCGGTTTTCTCGTCTAAAGAAATTCCAGCCCACATCATACAAGAGCCGCCGCCATATGCAACAGTTTCAGCGAAACAGCACTGCGAAAATCGTTCACCTGGGCGCCTATACACCCGACCTCTTCTATCACTGCCATGCAGACACATTCTGCACTCGTCAGTAAACAAGACAGCCCGCCATTGCTCGTGGTTCCAATTGAGGTGCTCTCTAGCAAATTGCAGGCGCGCTTGTCGATGGCTTGTCGTCAATTTCGGACCAGTTGCAGGACGTTTTGGTGTAAAGTTGCCTTCCCTCAGGCGTCTTCGAACTGTCCACTCGCTTACAGCCACTCCTCGAACACGTCTTAGCTCTTGCTGTACGTCGACACCAGTCAGGTGGCGATTTCGTTGAGATGTAGAGACTATGAACCGATCGTCGATTTGAGTTGTGCACCTGTGACGGCTGGTTCTCGGCCTCCGGTCGAATACACCAGTCTCTAGAAATCTTCTGTATACCCTTGATACAGCAGATTGGCTTAGGTGCAGTGGAGCAGCGACAGATCGCTGACTAAGTCCCTGTTGCAAAAGAGCAACAACTTGAACGGCTTCTTCCGGTGTTGTATCCATGGTTTTGTCAAAATAGTGATGGCGATTCACGGAGATGCGTTCAGGTCAACTTCTGGAAAGCGGCTGTAGGCATAAGCCGCGTGCGGGAGGTTTTATAGGGTTAGTTGGTCGCCCAACTCGTACTGGGTACCGCGAGTAAATTTCCCTGTACTGCCTATTTTATTTTATTTTTTTTAAACTACTGAATCGATATTGATGCTAATGGTACATTTTTAAAGCTGAAGTTTCAAGCATTTTAAACATATAACGTTTTTATAATTCGGTTGTAAACTTTTTGATAAAACCTACTCTGAATGCGCGCTTAGACATTGAGTCGGTTTGGTTGCTCGCGAGTGTAGTTCACAATCACGCATTGATTGCGGGGATTTTCGAACCGCATAATATTAAATGAAGTCTAGGAGACTACTTACATATGGGATCTTTCTGAAGCCCTCATTCATTGCTCTCCTAATCATCCTTAATTCTACTTCAGTGGTGCTTTGGTTGTCGCAGTTTGCATGAATATGGATTGGGTGATAACGACGAAATGTAATATTAAGTTTATTTCACAATGTGAAAATTTGTTTTCGTGTATGAAGAGCATTGGCTCTTCATATACGAAAACAAACAGGTATTGACCTACAGTAAAAGATTTAGCAAAATTCGTCATGAAAACGCGGCAAAAACAAGTACATTTAAATTTAGAATTCGAATAAAAATAATGCAATAAGATTTTTCATCGATTGACGATTTTATTTGCATCGATGCACTCACGCGTTTGTATCGATTATCGCGTGTTTGCAGCGTTGCTTAAAATCGCGCGTATGTGTAAATTACAAACGGTTATTGACTGCATCGCGTTTGCATCGCTGCAGAAAGTCGCCGTGTGTAACCGCTCTAAGATGTACGTACCTTCGAGTGTCTTTTTTTTATATATCTCGTTTATTGAACGAGTTTGATACGAGCTAAGCTCAAGGTGTTAAACCGATAATACATTGCCTTGAAACATTTGCCTAATTATTCTTATGACGCATTTCCACCAAGACGTCACGTCAGGTGACAATCGCTTGCCCGCCAAAGGCGGCAAGTTACCCGGTGTAAATTGCGTGAGTCGTCTGACTATGATAGTTTGCAGCCGAAGTTGACCAAAGCGACTGAGTGCGTCGCCATCGGCAGGCGAAGCGAAAGTTGACAACCTGGTGTAAATGCGCCATTACGACACAACGTTAGTAAGGAAAGAAACAATATTCCATACTTAGGAGAAAAATGGGCGCAAGAGATAAGTTTATCGTTATTTCCATAACTCCCACGTAACTTGTTGTAAGTCAAAATACCAGTTTTTGTTCTTATGTTTACTTTCAAACATGGAACCCATAATATACACAAAAGAGGATATAAGTATTGAATTTAATAATAATCTCAGTAGGAAGTACTAAAAAAACCGACCTCAAAAGTTCGTGGAATCACATCTATTTGCCCATTTTTATTGTAATCGGTTATCGGAAAGTGCCTCAAATTCAAATAGGTCCAATATTGAGATGGAGTTATCGCGTAACATACGTACAAAAAATTAGTCAATTGAGAACTTCCTTCTTGTTTTGAAGTCGGTTTTTTTATAATCTATTTTTTATTGAGGCTGTACCCACCTTGAGTGACTATGGTTCGTATTCCAGAACTGTACTCAATGCTCAAGTCAGGATTTGATCAGACTTGAGTACGATTTCAAGCACTGAAAATACGACCCTAATGGCAAGGACTTGAGAATAATTTTCAGTGCTCACTGCAATACTCAAGTCCTGACTTGAGCATTGAGTAGAGTTCTGGAATACGACCCTTAGTCAGCCTCATGGGAGGAATACTGGGTTCCCTACTCAAGGGACATGTTCAAAATCTTGTACTAGTTTAGAGCTCCAGTACATGCAGGCTCTCTAAGCCAATAATTAATTTGTCCATTGCATAAACTTGCATTCCCAAACATTGCACCCCTCAGGGTTACGTTACGGTCACATTCCACCAATACTGATACAGATCCTCTATTTTATTGCAAGTACAGCACAATGGGGATGGTTTGTTTGTTGTTGTTTGGTTGGATTGGTATTTTGGCTTACAACGATTTATTGATGAAGTTGAGTTAAAATTTCTTTCTTTATCGACTTATATTTAGTAGCAGTAGAACTCCTCGTGAAAGAGTTCGTCCAGGGAAGTACTGCCACTTTACCTATTTCTGCCGTCAAGAAGTAATGTGAGCATTGCTGCGGTCCGGATTTGAAGGGAAAGGGTGCTGGTGAAATTACAGACACACGGGACTTGTCAACTTATGTCTCAGGGTGATGGGCGCAGTGACAGTGCCAATAAGATCTTTGTAATTTAAAACTCTGAGTGGCTATGCAACTGTTATGGACGACTCGTTCGTCTGACTCGTTTTTGAAATTCAAAATTTAAGCAACACTTATTTTAGCGCTTTTTCAGTAATATTTATATATTATTATATATATTATTTTATAAATCATTCCCAAGTCCTTTGAACGCTTGATCATGGCCGAGACGTTTGTTTTTCAGCAAAGGTTTTCATACCCTTGTGCATAGCGTTAGTTAAGCTTATTTAATAACTCTGTAAGAACATTTTTGTCTAGTCTTGTTCGGTGTTTAGCATGTGTAATCTATATTGGGATAACCTTAATCTAGTTTCCTACGCGAAATGTTTTATATAATGTGTTCTGCGAGGACATTGGTGACACCTTAATTCATCATCGGTCATTGTAGATTTGAAAATCGCCTTGGTTTACTGTCAGGTTTCAAAGTCGGTAATAGTATAGAGGCTTGTAACTCTGATAATTCGTATTGTTATATAAATATATGTGTATTTTTTTTTTTAACCAATTTTCATGACTGTTTTTTATTCGAAAGAGGGTACCTCCATAGTGGTCCCATTTAATTTTGAAGAAAATCATCCACCTCTAAGGGTGGCTGTTCATGCATGAAGATTCGTTTTTATAAATAGCGCCTGAATTTTATTATAAGGAGCAATTAGTTTATTGGTTGATTTTGCTATTCTCCAATTCAAGGCGTTTTTCTCTCTCAATATACTTTGAGTAGTGAGAACAGATTTTTATTATCTCCAGTATCAAATCCCGTATAGTGGCGAACTAGGGGATGAATCCGGGTTTGCTCACATTCCGGTAACCGATTTCAGTACGACTTGGTATGTGTAATCCTATGTAAATTATCTGTAATTCCATGTAATTTTGAGGCCGGTTTTTTTATGTGAACCGCGTTTCCATGTTTCTTTGTTTATCGGAAAGGGTTGACTCAGTAGTTGTCCCATTTAAATTTGAAGAAAATATTCCACCCCTAAGTGTAGCAAATTCGGGGATGAATCCGGTTTATTGGTATTCACTCACTTTCCGTTAACCGATTTTAATAAAATTTGGCATGGAGGTGGAATTCCACCAAATTTTGACGTCGGTTTTTTTATAAAAAAGTTGTAATTATCACATAAAAGTCATAAAAATAATACGAGGTACATGAAACCTTTCGTATGTGTGGAATTTTATTATTGTCGTGTTTAAGCGTTTTTGCAGATGTGTCCATGTTACACCAAGAGTGCGGGAAGAACTTCAATTTTCCCAAAAAGTACTTTACACGGTTGCTACTAACCCTCAGCAATATTGGGTTCTTAAAGTCGAGTAGGTACTGCTGAATGGCCAAGTAACAGGTAGGTACGACATTTTAAGACCTAATTATATAATGATTGCATACAATACTTTTTCCACGAGTAAATTAAATAATTAAACAGAAGCAATATTATAGCAATATACAACAAACGCAATTCTTTTAAATAAATTTTAACTCATTTATTATGAAACGGTTCCATCATACAGACTCCTCATATATTTAGATGAAAGCCAAACAAACGCTACAAAACCAAAACCAAAGAGATAGAATAGAACTGGCCAAGTACCGCTTACATTTACCAATATTTTTTTTATAAAGATTGATATTTTAATTAGCAAAAATACGACGTTCTTTTTTTGAAACTCACCAAAGTTCTGTGTACAGTACTATATAATAATACTCATTAGACTCAACTCACTCTGGCGCAATGTCGAAGCGTCGCGTCGCGTCCTGTTGTTCAATTATAACGACCCTCGCATTAGTGCGCCCGGATCACAGTGTGGTCGGCGTCTGACGCCTCACTGTGCTCAAGTAACGCGAGACGACGCGTGTTAAGAGCTCTCATGCCAAAAAAAGTTTTGACGTTGGCTCCGCCCAAATTTGTGAAACAAATATATGCCTGAAGTTCGCGTGACATGCGACAGGAGATGTTGAATTTTGCGCATTAAAATTACCAAATTCGTTTTAGCGGAATAACTCTAAAACTAAAGGGATTAAAAAAAATCCCTTGTAACAGTTGTCGATCATGCATAAATATAATTAATTATCTAATTTTTGTCCTAATAACCTGTAGCATTTCGAGGACAAATCGAAAAAATGTGAAAATTAGAGGTCATTTCGTGATTTTTATCTATCGAGGAAACTTTATTGCTTTATGTTTCTGATTTATGTCTGTGCTTGAATATATCGTGTAGTTACTCATACAATATTTTATTTTTAACTTTAAAGTGGATATACCCCTCTAAAATCAAATCGAAGATTAGGAATTTTTCCTCTGCTCCCTCTTAACGCGCGAAGCCGCAGGACTGCAACCACGCGTCGACGCGCGTCGTCGCTTGACTCCATATTTGCATAACACAAATTTGTACCTTAATAGTGGGAAAATATAGATGAATATGCTATAGGCGAAAAATATGACTCGTCGCGACGCTTCGACTGTGCGCCAGTGTGAGTTGAGCCTTACAGTTCTGTGTACAGAACTTAATGAAATTTTCCAGCTCAGTGGCGAGTACCATAGACAACAGAATTTTGATTCAGAACTAAAAAGAGCGCCTTCATGATTTTTATGAAATTATAATTGACAGTTAAAAGCACAGCAGTGGAAAAAAGCACTTTTGAATTATGCCTAGAACAGGAATTATAATGGTTTTGTTTATGTTTATTTTTATCGAATTGTTTGAAAACAAAAGGCTCATTATAGTTCTATGTACCATAGACAACAGAATTTTGATTCCGAACACTAAAAAGAGCGCCTTTACGATATGGTTTAGGAAATCGTAATTGAGAGATAAAAGTACAGGAGTAGAAAAACAATATAATATGTATATATCTGCAGCTGTAGTACAACACGGTCTTATAAGCACGATTCTACAACTTAGTAAAATGTACGTTTTTCAGCAAACATTTACATTGCCTTTATCCTGATTGTAACGCTATCAACATCGTAATATTTAACCTTGGTCGAAATCACGGACTTATCAGTAGCTGATAACAAATATACTTGTTTGCTTTACTACTACGTCACATAAAAACGTGGTCAATGTTAACTACCTGAGGACTCAATTAATTATCGTTGCCTAACGCGATCATGCGTGTTGTCCCGTGTTGAGCAGGACAATTCCGCTTTTAAACTTCCCGTTGTCCCCAAAATCTTAAAACTGTCCCCTTATGACAATAAATTTAAAAATATGCCAAGAGTTCCATTCATATTTAAGAACTAAACCTGAAAGTATTAAAGCAAATTTGTTCATCCGAAAAATATATAAATAAAGCCAGCCCATACACAAGACAACACAAGGTTAGCTATGTTTTAAAATTTTTGATAATTATAAATGATTAGTTCTCTTTTAATTTTTTTTAATCATTAAGGCTGGTTTCAGAGCAGTGCGGAGCACCGGAGCAGGGTCACACGTGTGGCGTTAGAACATCGTTTTACTGTGACGTGAATTGCTCCGTACGGAAAACGTTCCGCGTGAATTCCGCACAGGTCACCCGTGTGTTCATTGTAGGCTAAATTAAATACTCGAAAACTTAACAGGCGTCCCGCTATGAAGGAATCAATAATGGTGCCGTTAATAAATACCCTCGTATGTGATTTCTATGTAATTTATCAAGGCGAAAATAAAAATGTCGTGTTTGTAGCTAGCTATTCAATTAATTCAATTGTACCTCTTTTTAATACTGTTTTACTTTAATAATATATTTAATCAAGAGCTTTTTAGTTGTGAAAGTGTTCGTCCGGGGAAATACTGCCACCTTACCTATTTCTGCCGCCAAGCAGTAATGTGAGCATTACTCTGTTCCGGTTTAGAAGGGTAAGGGTACTGGTGAAATGTGTCTGTAGCACATGAGACTTGTCAACTTATGTCTCAGGGTGACGGAGTGGCAGTGCTCCTCAGATCTTTGCGATTTGAAGTTCTGAGTGGCATTGCAACTATTATGGACAGGCGTGTAGCGTACCATCAGGAGCACGAGTTGTTCGTAGCGTCACTTGATATTATAAAAAAAAGCTTTACAAGTTTTGTTTCAACAAAAATGCGTAACAGATGTTTTCACTTCACGCGTCTACAGGTTACTCTGATGGCTCCAGGCTTCCAAGTTTAAAGGCCAGTTTAGACTACTGTGCCTGGATTATCATCTTCGTCTCCAGACTAGCTTAAAAACTAGAATATGTATTCTATATATATTCTATACTAGAACGTTTTAGTTAAGTACCTAATGTTGATGTAATATTTCATTAATTTCATATTTGTGAAAGTAACAGCCATACTGTTCCTGAAAGTTTGTAAACGATAATTTAAAAAAATGTTAATGGCATTCGCTATCCACCGGTTATGCGCCAGAGTCCGTCTTAAATGCGTCAAAGTAGCGACAAACGGGACTTAAACTGGTGGACGCTCGTGGTACCGAAAAGAATATTCCTCATCAGTGCACCCAGGCCCTTGCGCATGCCCATAAGTTCCTCTACGATGCTCTCTACAATCGTAAACATAGACAGCGTGTTCCATTGGATGTGTGAACGAGGTTGTTGATTGTTTCTGAAGAATAATGATCGAATATTTGGAACGGGAGCTTGGAATCGCTCTCTCAAAACTTTCAAAAGCATCACGCTGTTTTGTACCTACCAGTGGCGAAGGGTGGATTTTTGCGTCAAATGTAACAACGCAGGAATTTATTATTCAGAAATATGTATGTTTAATAAACTATATGTAATGTATGTTTACATCCTCACGCCGATACCCAAATTGTAAAAACTGACTGAAAATAAACAAAGGAATCCGATGACCAATTTTCAATTTGTCCTCATTATCGTCGAACGTGACACCTGTCAACCATTTATATATCTTTCTCGGTTCTTCTGGACTTGAAACGCATTAGTCGAGAAAATGAGACGGAATATAGGTCTTTTTACACTGGAGTGAAGAAGACGGATTGACGGCTTAGGAAGCCGCAACGGCTCGGATTAAGCCGCCGGAGAAATTTGTTAGGAGTTTGTCCAATAGAAGTAGATCTTTAAATGTTACGTAGTTGTAAGTTGGATATAAAAAGTAATGTAAAAATGTCTTTTTTTATGATGTGGGCCCATCCATGACACTTGCAGAACTTTAAATCGCAAAGATCTGAGGGGCACTGCCACTGCACCCACTACCATGAGATATTAGTTAACAAATTCCATGTACCTGTAATATCAGCAACATCCTTCAAAATCCGAACGCGGTAATGCACTCATTACGGATTGGCAAACAGGTAAGATGGCACTACTTCCCTGGACGAACTCTTTCACAGGGAGCTCTACTGCTACTAAACAATTATCAAA
This sequence comes from Hyposmocoma kahamanoa, assembly GCF_003589595.1. NCBI lineage: Eukaryota > Metazoa > Arthropoda > Insecta > Lepidoptera > Cosmopterigidae > Hyposmocoma > Hyposmocoma kahamanoa. The sequence continues at coordinate 3,655,196 of NW_020653575.1, read as the reverse complement.
ATTAGTAAAATGCCACTTCTTTCATGCCTATGTTAAGCCTTTATTGCACCAAACTAATACAAAGCAATTTTAATTATACAAAAGGTGAATAAAGCTAGATTTAGTAGCAGTAGAGCTCCCTGTGAAAGAGTTCGAAAGAAAATAGGTAAGGTGGCACTTACCTATTTTCTGCCGCCAAGCAGTGATATGAGCATTACAGCGTTCGAGTTTAGAAGGGTAAGGGTGCTGGGGAAATTTCAGGCACATGAGACTTGTCAACTTGGGTGACGGGCGCAGTGGAAGTGCCCCTAAGCTCTTTGCAATTTAAAGCTCTGAGTGGCACTACAACTGTTATGGATAGGTGTGTCGCTTACCACCATGTGTACGACTTGTTCGGCCCGTCACTTGGTATAATAAAAAAAAACTATCTCTAAAGAGTTCTCTAGTATTCTTCAGATTCTGACCTCTGTTCTTAAACAAGACTATGAGAAATGTGTTATTTGGACTCTTCGCCGCCCAGGTTCCCAGATATGTATATGTATCCTTTCGATAATAAGACATATGATATTAAAACAGCCGGATAAAAGGAATTTCTTCTTAGTGTTCTAATTCTTATAATTCTAACTTCTCTCACCTGCAGAACTTATCAAACTACTAAGCGATACTGCAATCAAAAGTATGTTGACCAAATAGCACTGACACTTAAAAACTCCTGTAAGAATACCTTTCCAAGCACAACTTACTTTTTCCAACTGCATTGCTAACTTTGTATTGAAAATATATGACTTCATTTATCAATACATAAATGTACGTCTTTATGTAACACAGAATTGCATTCAACTGACGCAAATGTAACAATTATGGTCCACAGGCAATTGTGTTTTACAGTTTATAACTTTTTCTACCTTATTTTGACCAAAATTTCCAAAGAAACATGTGGTTTTAAGGTTTAAAATGGTATGCTGAGCGAATTTTTGCATATTACATGTTTTTTTAGTCATGACTAAAGCTTTATTGAACCTTATATCCTTATTATTATTATTATATTAGCAGCAGTAGCGGTCCTTGTGAAAGAATTCGTCCAGGGAAGTAATGCCACCTTACATATTTCTGCGCTTTGAAGGGTAAGTGCGTTTGTGCACTAAATCCGAGAAAATTCCAATATCGTTTGTACAACTAGAGACAAAATAATTCCAGTGACATTTCGGACCGTCATTTTGCGGATTGGACGTAGTTCGCAAATGCTTCAAGGGTACTGGTGAAATTACAGGCACATGGGACTTGTCAATTTATATTTTAGGATGTCGGGCGCAGGGGCAGTGCAATTGTTATGGACACGCGTGTCGCTTACCACCTGGAAACACGACTTAAACTGGGTTTGTGATCTATCGGTTAAATTCTAACATAACATATTAAAGTGAAGACTCGTAAGAAAATCCGAGGCATAAGGTTAAAGATATCAACATTCTGACGCTGGCGTCACAGTACATTTATTAAAAAATAATTTATGTTAAGAAAAATAATGAAATTTATTCATGAAAAATAATATTTAAAAAAGTCACAAATAGCACTCTTGACAGAGCGGTCGTGGTCGTGCGCCTGGTGTTAAGCGACACACCAATCCATAGCAGTTGCAGTGCCAGTCCAAGCTTTAAATCGCGAAGATCTGAGGGAAACTACCACTGCGCCTGTCACCTTGAGACATAAGTTGACAAGTCTCAAGTGCCTGTAATTTCACCAGCACCCTTATCCTTCCAAACCGTAACGGAGTAATGCTCACTCAATGCTTGGCGGCAGAAATAGTATTTGTATTTTGTATTTATTTATTGTCACATGTACATAGTCAGGTGTTACAAATGTGTTACATTACGAATACAGTGTTAGTACATGACCCTGAATAGGGCACTGCAAGTCGCAAATATAAACAATATACAAATATACAATAACAATAAATAGAAATAGAAATAGAAATAGAAAGCCATTTATTGCACAATCACAAACACGCATATAAACAAAAAACAAAAATAATAATAAAAACAAAAGGACATTGAGGAACAATAATAGTACAAAATATGCAGGTAATTCATCGTCATGCGTGTCGCGACTAGTGCAAACGGGACTTGCTCAGCTTTAGCCACAACCGGTTTGTTTACCGCGTCGTGGCACTGATTTTCAGCAAGCCCGGGCGAGTGAGTCACTGACAATGATAATCAAACCGAAAAATAAGTAAACCTAAAGAGATAGCAAACCTACGAGAGTAATAGAAATAGTAATAATAATACAATAATAAATATAAATATAACAATGTTGTACATATAACTATATAGAAATACGTAAATGATAATAAATGGATAATGTCTAGTTTTGTGAAGTGTGGCGTCCGCGCGGACGATACAGGAGATCGAAGCGGGGTGCGGGTGTGGGTGACTTTTTGATAGGCAACAACCTGTTCCGATGCGTATCTCTTGCATACCCAAACCGACGCTCGCGTCGCTCGCCGGAGTGTATGACGCAGCAGAATAGTGCACTTTCGTAATGCATTTTTTCAATATAAACATTTGGGTAAGTATTTTCCAAACCATTATATTATTATATAAATTGAATTTATAATAAACATTGATGTATTAATAATGAATTAAAATGAAACAATATTGATTCCCAATAATTAATTGTAAATATGTTTATATTGCAGAAAGAAAAACAACTAAAATTAAAATAACAAAACGATAAGATCCCCACCTGAAACCCGGTAATCAAGCTTGTAAAAAAGTAAAAAGAAAAGAAGGAGAAAAATCTAACAAGCAAAGGAACTGACTGCCGCAGGTGTCGCATATGCCGAGCGTAGAAAACCATTTGGTAAGTAAAAATAAATAGCAATTAAGAAATTGTGTCTTGGATTTGTGCGTTCAGTAGGTACACTTTGTATTTATCCTTAAACGTTTTCTCTGATTGCAGACTACGGATCGGCGGGGGCAGGTCGTTCCAGATTTTGGCGGCAGCAAATTTAAAGCTACCACGGAATGCAGTAGTACGATGGCGGGGTAGCACCAGAGACCAGGCGCGAGATCTGGTGAAGGACTTTTTAACTTCGCGGGACCACACTAGCTTCTCAGCCAGATAAGGAGGAACACTATATTTTATTACGCCAAACAGAAGTGTAGCTAGGTGTAAATCTCGCCTCGCCCTCATCTTTAATATATTTCCCCTGTTCATGTATGCTGTTACGTGCGTGCGTGGAGGGATTGCGAAACAGAATCTCGCGCAGGCATTCTGCACTCTTTGAATATGCCGTTGTGTACGCTCCAGCAATCGTGGCCCATACACTACGTCCATATAATTAAATTTGGAAAGGATCAAAGAGTCGCACATTTTTATACGAGTTTCGACACTCAGGTAATTTCTAATATTATAAAGTACCTTAAGCCTATAAAAACAATTTTTGACAACATTCAATATATGGCTCTCAAAACGAAGCTGTTCATCCATAAGGAGGCCCAGGTTACGTGCTTCGCTTACCTGGTCAATCGCTTCACCCCTAATTGCCAGAACTACACCATTACTAGCGATTTTTGACGTTTGCTTTTTTGTACCTAGTATCATCAATTTAGTTTTGCCACCATTGAGTACTAGGGAATTTGTTTCTGACCAAGAAGCTATACTCTCTAAGTCCTGGTTTAGCTTTTCCACGGCTGCACTACTATTGCACGGCTTGCATGAGATATAAATTTGTATATCGTCAGCGTAGATATGGTATTTGCAGTGTTTTATGTGATGCACTACGTCTGCACTATATATGGCGAAAATAATTGGCCCCAAAATTGAGCCTTGTGGAATACCTCTTGTGACCTCACAAGATTTTGATAATATTTTTGAGCCATTCATATCAGATAGTTCAACACACTGGGTTCGGTTTTTTAAGTAACTGGTAAACCATCGAATAGTGGATTCGCTGAAACCATAATAATGCAGCTTTGCTAGCAACAAACTAATATTTATACAGTCAAAAGCCCTAGAAAAGTCAAGTAATGCTAGCAGAGTACCTTCTCCATTATCTTGAGCATGTAATATGTCATCGACTACATTTATCATTGCAGTAGTTGTACTATGACCCTGTCTAAAGCCTGACTGCACAGATGGAAGAATATTATTTTTTTCCATGAACTTGGTCATTTGTTTAACCACAATCCTTTCCAGGACCTTTGATGCGCAAGACAATATACTTATCGGGCGAAGATCATTTAAGGTAGATGGATCGTTCACCTTAGGTATAGGCCTAACTACCGCACGAAGCCATTCACTTGGGAATGTGCTAGTTTGTATGGATCTATTTACCATGGCGCAGATAACCAAGGGCAAATATTGAACACAATATAAGAAAATATAATGAAACAAAATAAAAAATTAAAATTTTGAACAGGAATTGAGACGCGTGAACAAAATATGTCAAAATTTTAAATTGATATCAAAATAAATTCTAAAACTAAAGCAAAATACTTCATGGAGAAGGTCGATAACAAACATGAGTTTATATACATGTAATTTCTGATAATGATATCCATGTAATTTCTGATAATGATAATGATATCAATTAATTATTAAGTGTTTGTAGTCTGATTCATTGTGTTCATTTGGAGAGTAATTGTTGAAATATTTTTACATTATTCATGTACTTTTCTATTTTATAATAGCTTTTATTCGTTAAATATTTTGTTAAATTTGTAAAGAATAAATTATCATTTGCTTCGTTTTTTATGTCAGGCGGCATTTTATTGTATATATTTATTGCACGATAGTTTGGGCTGTTTTTGTACATTTCTAATTTTGGTTTGGGGAGTTCCAGTTGATTACTTCTTCTCAAACTCTTATGTATTTAAATTCTTGTAAATGCTTCCGAATTAATGATGCTGATTAAAGTTTGTATAGTGAGGGGAAAGTAAGAAGGTTTTCTTTAATAAAGTATGGTCGGCAGCTATCTTGAGGGCCGAGATTCATGAGTATTCGAATGCATTTCCTTTGCATTATGAAAATATCTCGTTTACTCGTGCTGCTACTACCCCACATAGGTAACGTGGCAGTACTTCACTGGACGATCTATTTCACAAGGAGCTCTACTAATATCACGAAATATGTTAAAGGCTGATGTGGTTCTCTTCACGATGTTTCGCCAAGACTCTCCTTATTGGTGGTGGACTGCCTGGTGCACTCATGCAAAGAACCTGCAGATTTTATTTGATAGGTCCATAGCATGGGTGATCTTCGGCGAAGTCTGGCTACCTCTGCTCACAACGATAAGACGCTCTTCTTCTTCCTGTCCTTATCCCACCCTGGAAGGGGTCGGCACAACATGTATTTTTCTTCCACTCTCCCCTATCAGCTGTCATTTCCTTACTCACACCATTCTTATCCATGTCATATTTCACACAATCTATTTATCTTTTCTTTGGTCTTCCTCAACCCTTATATCCCTCCACATTCATACGCTCTATGGAGTTAATATTCCGTCTAGAGTCGAAAAATTTCGACTGAGTACCAGAATAGACAGATAGAGAACAGTTTATCGCGTTTCATGTACTTACATGAAGCTCTCATGAATCATGTCGCTGTCTCGCAAGTCGCGCCCTGTGGTGCCAGTCCTACTGGTGCTAATATGGCCTAACCTAAACCTTTCTCTCAAAAAAGTTTGCAGATGTGGCCTTATTGACCAAGTCGCAACCTTCAAATAGCTTAACTTTGAAATATATTGTTACTAAATTGGAATGGATTATTATTTAGACTGAATAATTGGTACCATACTCCACTTTCAAATGTTTCACGTGGACAGCTAGACGATATTTGAAATCGTATCTAATGCTATAACGTCACGCTTTCTATTTCAAAACAGCGATTGACATCATTCAACACGTTTTTGCTGTTGCAGAGTTTTTGCCGTTATCTGTTTAAATCTGACTTTTATGGCAATTTTCTCATCAGTTTTCTGATGTCCTAAGTTTTTGGGTTCGCCCATGGGAGCACTGCATCCTTACCTATTTCGGCCGCCAAGCAGTAATGTGAGCATTAGGTACTGTGTTTCGGTTTTAAAGGGCCTTAGGCCAAGAGATTGACAATTTTATGTCTCAAGGTGACGGGCGCAGTGGCAGTGCCTAGCAGATCTTTGCAATTTAAAGCTTATGATATGTAAAACCGAAAATACATTGCCCTGAAATATTTGAATAATTGTTCATACGAGACGACGTTAGTCAGGAACGAAACAACATTCCATACTACGGAGAAGAAAGAGCGTAAGAGCTAATGTTATCAATAATTTTGTTATTTATCGAAGTAGTTGTGTTAAAATTTCTTGCTATTATCGCCGGTGAAATTACAGGCACATATTGGTCTTGTCAACTTATGCCTCATGGTGACAGGCGCAGTGGCAGTGTCGTCTTTTGAGTTTTCTCAATTCCACAATTTTGAGTTACTACATCATATGGTTTCAAGTACGACGTATTGAAATCTTGAATTGACATAACGATATTTCTAAGACAAACCGAGACGTATGAATTACAGGGCGACGGCGGCGGCGGCGCAGGCGCAGTGCAACCTGACGCGTGGGTGGATGTCGCAACTGTTCCAGATACACGACACCAGCCGGTGTTAGTATTCGCCGATTTGTCAGGGTTGCATAGCATATCTGACAGTCTTTTAATAAAAGATTTTTGTACTAAATATATTTTTAAAGGCTTTTGTACATTTTTCTGAGAATTTGTTGATTTTAAGATAGCCTGCTATTCAAGAAAGATTTTTAAGGTAGATCTGCAAAAGGCCCGAAATGTCGGTTCGTTTGAAAAAATTAATATACACGATTTAGATCAGAAAAAACAGTTTTATATCCAATATTTTTTTTATAATATCAAGTAACGGGACAAACAAGACGTGCGCGATGGTGAGTTAAACTCCTGTCCATAACAGTTGCAGTACCACTCAAACCTTTAAATCGCAAAGATATAAGGGGCACTGCCACTGCGCCTGTCACCCTGAAACATAAGTTGACAAGACCCATGTGATTGTAATTTTACCAGCACAAAACTCACATTACTGCTTGGCGGCAGAAATAGGTAAGGTGGCAGTACCTACTTTCCTGGACGAACTTTTTCACAAGGAGCTCTACTGCTACTATATAAGGTACAAATTAAAAAAAACCAGCATCATCACCAATATTAAACAAACAATTATAATGACTTTTAGATTTGGTAAATTTTTGACGACCTCGATGGTCGAATGGCTTGCACACCGATTTTCATGATGTCGGTCTCTGAGGTCTCATTTTCGATCCCCGGCCTGGTCAATGCAGAAATTTTTCTACCGTCGTTCTTTCCGATTTCATCAGATCAGATGTCATATACTCCATGGATCAGAACAACGTATGTTATGTTGTCGAATATTTATTTATTTACTCGTATGTTGGTGACAACCCTAAGGTTGCGCGTGGGAATAGCAGTTACGCGACAACATATCGATTCATCCATTGAACGTTCACTACTCGTTTCCAACTTGCTCGGTTGATGGTTTATTTTGTTTGCAAGCTATTGTGTTTATGTTGTATGATGGAGAGCTGATGGATTAAGATCGGTAAGACATTATACTGCGGCGTAAGTTTTATGCAGGGCGTCTTAGCACCGTGTGTATGCAGGGTTATTAATAAAATTGCACCTCACAGAACTACGAGCATATCACTAATATCATAAACAACAACTGTTGTTCGATGAGTGGCTTGCATAACGGTTTTCATGTTGTCGCCATCTCTGAGGTCCTGGGTTCGATCCCCGGCCGGATCAGTGCAGAAACTAACTTTTCTACAGTCTCATATCTGGGTGTTCGTGGCACCGTAGTTGTTTCCGATTTCCATAACACAAGTGCTTTAGCTACTTAGATTGGGATCAGAGTGACGTATGTGATGTTGTCTAATATCTATTTATTTATTATCAGATTTGACCTTCGTACACAATATAGATCACTCTAAAACAGGGTTGTTGCGAATATCAGCACCGCATCCACATCCGCAGATAATCTGCATAAATAAAATATCCGTATCTGCATTCATCGATGCTGATATTCATTGCAGATGTCCGAGTCGTGACATCGCCTAAAGGACACTCTGGAATAATTTACAAACCTTCCAGAAAAAAACTGTAGAGGCTCAATTTATATTGCGGCGGAATGGAAGCGTATTTTTGTAACGATATTGTACATACAAATTGTGCATGCGCGAGAATTCCGTGGAAGATTTGGGCTCGTATATAGTTTGTACGTCACACAATTAACCATAGTTTCATTATGCTATGTAGGTACAATATCGTTACAAAAATTCGCTTACATTCCGCTCCACCACAATATAAATTGAGCCTTAGACGAAGGCTAATGCTGTTGGAATGGAATGCTGTTGTTTTTAAAAAATAGCTTTGATAAAATTTCACAATGATTAAGCTAGCCAGATTGATTGTTTTCTTGAAGAGTAACTCTTATGTTAATAAATGTCATAAAATCATTGAAATAATGTTTTATTGCAATACCAAAGAAAATAGAAAGCTTTTTCATGTCTTTCTTGACACATAAAATCAGCATTGGCTAGCATCTGCTGATGTGTAAAAAACCTGACTCGGCAACAACCCTGCTCTAAACGGCGATAACAAAAGATTGGCTAGCGCTAACGTATACACCAGTCGGATGCAAATCGCATGAGCGACGATGGGGGTCGTCGGAAAAGACGTTTGCACGTTTGAACTTTACTACATTGCTATCAAACATAAATCTAAAAAATGTCAGATAGTACAACAAAAGCTCAAGTTAATTTTTGGTAAATTTATTTATTGTTAAAAACAAAAGTTGTTCTTTGTGATGTTAGTAATATAGTTTTTTTATATATCACCAAGTGACAGGACGAACAAGTCGAGCGCCTGGTGGTAAATGACAAGCCCACCCATGACACTTGCAATGCCACTCAGAATTTTAAATCGCAAAGATCAGAGGGGTACTGCCACTGCGCCCGTCATCCTGAGACATATGAGTTAACAAATTCCATGTGCCGGTAATTTCACCAACACCCTTCAAAACCGAAACAGGTATGGTGGCAGTATTTCCCTGGAGGAACTCTTTCAAAGGGAGTTTCACTGCTAACTGCTAATAAAAACTACAGAGTGTTCACTATTACACTACGTAATTTGTGTTGTTTATTGCATTATGTATTATTCATCCACAAAGCAGTAAGTACTTTAATTAAAGATAAAAAGTTTTATTGTACACGTTGCAATATTTTCAAGTGATTGCAACAAGAATGCTATCAGAGTTATCGTTTATCACTTATCAATCTGATTATTTCGATAACTATCAATAATCCGCTTGCTAGTCAGATTAAATTAAATATAGGTTAACTACAAATGGCTTTTATGTATTATTTATTTAAAAATATAATATATTGTGTACATCGCATAAGGAAATACACCTTGGTTTGTAGTTATGCACCGTTACGAATAATTTCCTGTTGTATAAACACAAAAATTTTGAGTTAACATTAATATTTCACAAATTTAGTACACTTAATAATAGCAACGTAATATAATTACAACTTTAAAAAAAATCTTTTTGTCACGTTTTATTGAAACGGTTAACACAAAGTTGTTGACATTCATTAAAACCGATTCATGTCCTAACTTGCCACCAAGTGGAATAATTCCTTCCAATTTTAATAGAACCACTACTGAGGTACCTCCTTTCCAACAAAAAAGGAATCATCGAAATCTATTCACAACTATTGGGGTAATCGCTACAAAAAAATACAGTCGAATTGAGAGCCTCCCTTTTTTAAAGTCGGTTAAAAATGCCTGACAGCCACACCAAATACCTACTGTTAAATTAGAGAATTCGCCGTACATTGAGTGCTAGAGCAATGGAATTTACACCGAAGCACTCCTCGGAATACCCAGACCAGCAACAATTTAAAAGAGTTCGTCTTCAAGGACTGAGGTATTGCGGACGTGAAAGACGTCCCGGAGCCTCCCGAAAGCTGCCCGAAACTGAGTCGGATTCGACTGACCTTTCTCGAAGTTGGCTCTGCCTAATTGGACGGCTTGTCCGAGGTAGACATACTCGTCAACAACTTCGAGAGTAGAGGTTCCCACTGTTATAGGGCATGGAAATTCGACATAAGTTTCGTCTTGTCCATTATCTTATATAAATAATATATATATATATATATATATATACTAAACACACTTAATACAGAAGAAAAGAATGACATTGAAATAAAAAAGTCTTCCAGGGACAAAATTTAATACAACATCTTATCGAGGACCACGCCCTGGGCCATCGTGTCAAGGATGCTAGCAAAGTAGCTCCCAACCTTTTGATCTCCTAGAGCTTCAATGAGGCAAACCGATAGTTCCTTAGCGAGGCATTACACCTGTAGCCCCCAGGGCTTCAGTCTTCATCGCACAAGACACAAAGCAGCAGCACTGCGGTTACTTAATATTTTAAAAGGTACTAAAAACATTATAGTGTTTTTATACTATAATTCTTTGTAAACTATAGTACAACTTGTTTAACAGGTTCGAATTGGTTTGATAGGTTTCAATAAGAAAAATAATACGATAAGCATCTAATTTGTCCTATAATTTTTAAAGGCGCATGGTTAGCAATCGGTTTAACAGTACCCGAATGTGAAACAGTGTTGTAATCCCTTAAGAACAAAGTATTCTTATAAGTTAGTTTCCATTATGGGTGGCAAGAAGACTTCTATGCGGAAAGTGTTTTATTTTTGCGAGGGAATTGCACGACTTAATTCCGCCTTCCCCTTTCCATCATCGGCGGACTAGACGTAGGCTGGGGTTATACCCCTATGTTGTGGATATTCCAAAGATTCGTACGAAGCGTTGCGCTTCCATATTTATATGGCTATTAAGTGGAATTCTCTGCCTAAGAGACTGAGTTCCCTGAACGATATAACTTAGGCCTTTTCAAGGCGAGAGTGAATAGACATAATTTAGGTGTGCATGCTCCGTGTGCATTCCATCAAGTGAGATCAAGGTCAAAAAAGGCATTTATTGTAATCATTTGGTAGGTATGTTGTACATTTAATTTTTTTCAGTACATAACATGAACATTATCATTAATTATTAAATTAAAAAATTATAAAATGTACAACACCATTCTTTCTTCTTAAAAAAATATTTACTAATTTACTTTATTTACTGCGTTCATATTAGATACGACTTACAATAGTATAAAGCGATTGTGCAAATAGCGTGATTACCGATAATTGATTACGAATAAGATACCAACCTGATAGTACCAATCGAAAAAATTGGCACAAAATCCAAGAACAATTTCAACTTCACACTTTATAAAACACGAAAGAAGAGAAAAAATAACTAAACGCAGAATATAATTAATTAAAACTTCTTTTTTTAAAACACTTTAAACACAGGCTCAGCTACAAGACATTCACTTTCGCTATCAACAGTCGACTTATCAGTACGCCGTATCTACTCTGTTGACTCAAATGCCTATACAAACAAAATGTAAGCAATGTAGTAGGTACGTTTTTTACCAATTTCTCTTTCTACAAGTGTGGTTTACACGGCTGTTAGTTTGACACTAAGCAAACGGCGTTGACGCAATGTAGAAGCGTAGGTAGGCGTTCGATAAGCCAAATTTGCAAATTCGTTGTTACATTGCACCGCTATCTTATAACGGTTTTTGATTAACTGATGCGTAATGTGATTTATTAACATTAGTCATATTTAGATTTCTATATACATGTAAATAAGTACATCTTCCGACGGGTATTTATAACGCTCCGGACATAATCTCTCTCGCTTCCTCCGTATTACATGTATGCCGAGAATTATATCGGAGTTTGCGGTTGGCAATAAGAGCTCGCATAGCTAACCGAAGGAAAGGAAATAAGGTGCAATTTTGAACACCTCAATTAGGAAATGGCCGAAAGCTAGTAGCAGTAGAGCTCCTTATGAAAGAATTCGTCCAGAGAAATAGTATTATTTAAAAGTAGTAAGCGTAATCTTTAAAGAAAGTTCGGTATAGGACAAATTCTGGATTCGACAGACTTGTGTGCCTGGGTTAGTGCCTACGTTCTGGTTACTGGAAGATGTACGCGACTGTCTAAAAATCTTGGATCCAGTTTATAGGATTGATTTTTATATTAAAAGCTGTGAGCAAAAGAATGTGTCACGATTGAAGCATGCATAGATTCATGTACTGAGATAGCTGCAATGGACCACCATCCGTTACGTTCCTGGCACACGTTTTTATTTTCTCCAATCACCAATTTGCTGTCTACATGTTAAAGACGGAGTCTCGGAAACGAAAGCTAGCTCCTCAATACGGGTGTAGAAAAAGCAACAGAAAAGTTTGTTTCTAAAAAATATGTCGTCAAATGTGATTTCCGGCAGCGCTCGCTGCAAGCAAAAGAAATGTGCCAGAATCGAAGCAATTGGATATCCATGAACTTTGTTTATAGTACCAAAAGACAGCGGGCGTGATGAATATAAGCATATAGGCAAAGACTGGCCCTCCACCAGCCACACTTTTCTTTGCCATACTCATTAGTCAGAAGCTACATTTTTCTTTGCCATAGGATGGCAAAGAAAAATGAAAGAAAAATGTAGGAAGGATGAAAAAGAAAAATGTAGGAAGGATGAAAGCGCTTCGTGCGCAGTGCTGGCGCAAAAGAGCCTAAGAGTTTGTCGCTCGCAGCGCAGTGCAACGGATATCAACGGTCTAATTACTTCCCAACAACAATTATAATTTCACCATTTGCACCCGAATTTCCAATCACTGGGGAAAATACAATTGTAAGTATAACATTTTGATCGCGTGCCTACTGGAAGGCGCCAGGGTATTGATTTCACCTAGGATTTACCATGCGCTTTTTGGGTCTCCCACGTAATTGCGAATGACGATTGGGCGAAGACGGTTGCGCGAAAGCTATAACGCGCGACGGCTTATTTTCACGAATGGTCAGTTGCGTGAAAGTTTAAAAGCGCGATGGTTCATTTGCGCGAATGACGACAGCACGAAGACAGATTTGCGAAAGCTGGAATGCGCGAATGGTTAGTCCTACGATGGTTCACTGTCTTCTCACCATCGGCATTCGCAATCACGCGGGAGATCCAAAAACATGGGCTAGCGCCGGCGCCATTCGCGCGAATGGGTATTGCATATGGATGGTGAGTCACAATTTTCTAGTAGATCGCAAGAACGGTGAGAATGGAATTAAATTATAAGGTTCCTTTCCCACCTGATCAAAACATCGAAGCTTTACCTATGTTCTTAATTTAGTTTTTTGTTTAGAAAACTATATTAAAGATCCATTTGCAGTGTTGTTTAACACATTGCGAAACCTGCACTACAACACAAAGCGTGCTAACGGTTTTATTTTGTTTTTCCGTCTCAGTACTGCCACTTAAACCACTGCTTAATTAGTGAAATAGTGGAAAGAATATCAACGCTACGGGTATGTATTGAACCTTATGAGATTACCCAGCAGAAAGAAAATCATATCGTGTAACGTGACTGGTTAAGCTTTAATCTTTTCGTAGTGCATTGCGATAACTGATAACTGTCACCGGCACTAGAAACGGTTTTCATACATAGAACTTAAGGTTAAGAAATTAACCAATCAGAAAAATAGGCAGTCGGTAACACCAGAGATGACAACAGGAAAACGGAATTTGGAGAGGGGAATCTAGCACTAAACACTGTTCTTAATCCAGTACTATTAATTTTGATTGCAATCTCTATTTGTTACGCTTTTTATTACCACTTTAACAGAGGACGTAATCTCTTGCTTCCTTTTCTAGACTAGCTGTAATTTTCTTGGCTAGGTAATAAAAAATGTTTTGAAATCGGCGCAAGTTAGTTTGTGCGACTGTGCATCCACCGGTGCATGCAACTTTTAACCTAGTTTTTTTTACAATTCACCGTCATTACAGTCATTAGTTCCACTTGCTTTTTTATAATACTTGTGCGTAAAATGTAGCAAGATTTCAAAAGTACAAAACATTTTTTCCGTCCACTTTTAAAGGCGCCAGACTTTTAAACCAATCCCAAGCAACCATTTCTTTGTGAAAAGTCCTTATCCTAGGTCCCATCTATCTCTATACCAATTCAATTTTAATTTTCAAATTCTTTATTAACAATGCATTACTTACACAGTAATTCATTCAAACGTGACTTAATTATGTTTTATCAGGCTAAAAACACCTACAAAAACTTACAAGCACTGGATAAATTTGGACTAACTCATTAAAACGGGTATACATTTAGGGTTCTTGGTCTTATTACGCGAGATTATTGTAAGAAAAGTCTGCACTTCCAGAGAAGTACTGCCACCTTTAGTGTTAGGTAGGACATGAAATTAAAATGAGTTTGAGGGAGTACCTCAGTTGAAAAAATGAGGCGGTACAATGTCCTACTTCAAATAACCTACCTCACCGGTAGCGGTAAGGATGTTTGCACCTTAGGCAATGACTCAACAGAAAGGGAATATTAAGCACATTTTCATAACTAGATGGTATAGTGTTATGATATAGTATAAATAAATGGTAATTTTATTTAGTACTACAGTAGTATGATCATTAGACAGGGTTATTAAGCCCATTTTAAGCACAATTGGGTAGCTTAAGTGTTATGATGTATGCTAATTTTATTTAGCACTGGTAGTATGATCATATGGTGTAAAATCAGCTAAAAAGCGGGCAGTGCTGGATCAATCATTTGCTGAATTCGAAGCAGTGTGACTTGAGTGAGGCTATAACATGATGATGATGACAGATGAGGTGTGAGGTGAGACATTTTCATGACATGAGGTGTTGTGACAAACTAACCAAACGAGAGGTACAAACGAGTTACCTCGTGTTTGAGTAACACAACACTAGCCACCTTACCTATTTCTGCCGCCAAGCAGTCATGTTAGCGCACTGTGTTCCGGTTTTGAAGGGTAAGGGTGCTGATGAAATACAAGCACATGAGACTTGCCAACATGTTGTGTTGTTGTCTCAGGATGTCGGGCGCAGTGGTAGTGCCCCTCAGATCTTTACGATTCAATGCTCTGGATGGCACTGCAACTGTTATGGACAGAGGAATAAGAGGACTTACCATCAGGTGCACGACTTGTTCGTCCCGTCACTTGATAGTATAAAAAAGCTACGGGGCATATAATTATCTCTATACCAAAATTCATCAAAATTGGTTCAGCGGTTTAAGCGTAAAAACGTAATAGACAGTTACTTTGACATTTATAATATTAGTTAGGATTTCCTTTATTTTCACTTAAATATCGTAAACATTTGGTTGGAAATTGCACTTTACGTGAACAACGCCGTGGGAAAAAGAAACAATTTATACAGCCTAAATTATGTCCAAACGTTAAATTTATTAGCGTGTCTAGGCAAGTAATTATTATAATTGTTTGTCACACTTATATTTAATCAAGGCATAAATAACTATTTACACTCCTGCGCAATGCAATCGAGTCTGCCCACTTGTCGTTCGTCAGACTTCGTTGCGTAACGAGGAGGTACAATGCGTGGCGAAACCTAAGCCCACCGCACGCCTTCGACTATTGAACCGAGCTTATATGACAGTGGTATCAACCCACTGCTGAACATGAGTTCCCAGTAAAAGAGAAGTCGACTCTTGCTGCCGTTACAGTAAGCTAAGTTAATCACACTTAAATTAAAATTCAATAACTTTTTTATACAAAAAACCGACCTCAAAAGTTCGTGGTATTACATCTATTTGCCAAGTTTTATTGAAATCGGTTACCGGAAAGCGCGAAACCGGATTCGTCCCTAAGTTTGCCACCCTTAGAGGTGGAATATTTTCTTCAAATTTAAATGGAACCAATATAATACTGTATAATAATATAATAATACTGAGGTACCCTCTTTCCAACAAGAAACCACTCACCAAAATCGGTTCGCAAATGTCGGAGTAATAGCGTAACATCTCCTCCTTTTTTGAAGTCGGTTTAAAACAACTGGTGGAGAAAATTTAATGAGCCCAAATACGATAGCTGGTGAAATGACCGGCGCGATGGATTTGGCAACGTATGTCTCAGGGTGACAGGTGCAGCGGCAGTGTCCCTCAGACTTTTGCGATTTAAAACTCTGAGTGGCACCACAACTGTTATGGACAGGCGTGTCGCTTACCACCTGGCGCACGACGTGTACATTCCATCACTTGATATCATAAAAAAAAGATTAAAATTCGATATACCTTATTCTCGGGTGGTTTTGGTTCAACAAGGAATAATGTATACAAAGCACATGATGATGTGTAAGTAGCGTTTACTGTGTCTGGTTGTACATTCAAATTCAGATTTTTGTTTTTTTTCTTACTTAGGTATATTTATTATTCGAATGTTATTAGTAATATGTTGTTTAAGGAGCTACACTATACATATATTGTATGTATATATTTGAGCATATTAATATAATGTAGTTTCACGTAGTGAATCAAATTAAAAAACTAACTATTATTCGTAAGGCTGGTTCTGCTGCGAAGAATGAGTAAGAAACTTGAAATTGACATTCCTTCACATTTATCATATAAAATATTTATTTCAAATATGCAAATTCAGTGCGATAAAAACTGATTTTATTTTCATTACCTAACTCACTGGTGTTTATTTGTTGTAAAGTTTGTGTCATATCACCTGTCACCACATTATCTATTGAAGTTATATATAGCACTAAGTGCACGAATTAACAGACGTTGACAAATGAGATACAAAATAAGTTCAAGGTCGACTACTAATTACTTGGCTGTTAGGCAGTCAATACACTTCGTTAAAAAGGTATTTTCGTTAGCATAAGAGTTGACATGCGGGCGAAAAAACAACTATACTGTATAACAAGTATACTGTGCATTAGCTTATTAATTTTGGCCTACTTAAAGTACTCTATTTTGTATTGATTTTGTCATTTTTAAAGGTAATAAAAAGTCACTCATTCGTTCGTTCATTTGTTAATTATGTTCTATAGTACATTCCATAACTTTTTTAAATAAGACCTGCGTTCTGATTTTGATTCAATTCAAGGTAGTCTCGAGATAGATGGGTTTCTGAGCGAGAAGATGAACCTAATTCCTACAATATCTTTCTAATTTGTGAGTTGAATCAACTATTGTTCCGATTAGAAATGTCAAATATTTCCGATCTGCCAGTTGTGAATCGCACTCGGAAAAGACGCGGTTTCCAATCGGGAGAGGCAATCAAAATCAAGCTGCTTTAAAGGGCCCGAAGGGTTTGTTTGAAATGCAAATACTCATACGCTATTTAGATTTTAATAATAGTTTTATTTTCTAATTGTTTGATTACCTAATTATTGAAATTATATTGTGAGCTAGTTCTGGACAAAACAGTCCATACTGAAAAATATTATTTTTAAGGTAATGTTTTTCCCTTTTATTTTTAAATGACAAGTAGGAAATTGTTTAGATGTCTGTTAACCTAAACATACATAAACTTTAATATCTTTCACGGGAAGTGCGTAATTCGTTTCTCATCGATTCTGAAAAAATAATCTTTTTGAGTTAATTCACTATAGTATTAATAATGCAATGTATCAAAAATATGGTGAATATTTTTTTCTTTGTGAAATGAGTAAACTATAGATTTTTTTTGAAAAATTACGTCCTGTACGCCATTTTTAGATCTACGATTACAAATTTTATTGCCGTCATTTTTGTAACAACAGCTAATGAACAGAATACCAAAAAAGGCCAATTGCTAAAGTTTCACAATACAAAATAAACGGAAATTATTTTAAGGTAACTTTGACACCTCATCCTTTTAAAAATGTACCTGAACTACAGCAACACACACATGGCACATGGCAACTCAATACAAAAGTTGGGGCCTAGTTGCCATGATATAAAATCTTGTACGTCATGCTTCTTAAAAAATCTAAGATATTCTAAACAGAAGCCCATTTAAAGGCATTAGCTTTTCTGAGTGTCTTTTACTTGAACGCAGATTTCAGATTCACATAGTCGGAGTTACCATGACCAGCTATGTGGCCTGTGATGCCCACCAATGGTAAATAAGAGATAACGTCGTAAAACTCCACCTTTCTCAAAAGATATAGCCAGTATATATATTAACCAACCTTTTCTCTAGAATTATGTAATTCTTTAACAACAACTAATATTAAAAGTAAACTTAAACTTTACTTTGTTAACAACATAATCAATTGAGATAAATTTGATTGATTCTAAATTTATTTATCCAATTTCTGTAAAATCTTTTTGGTTAATGATAGATTATTGACGCAAATTACTTAAATATTAGCAAAACTTTTCTGTTAGCAAATTGAACATATGCGTTATGTGATTTTATGTGATATGTGTGATACGTTCGCATTACTACGAACCTTAGTGATTTAAAATGCGACTAGAAACATTGTTGTGTATTACGTTTTAAAGGATTTTTTTTTAAATATGATCTAGGGATATGGTAATTTAAATAAAATTATAATTTTACTACAGACTACAGCAGCTCGTAATGTTTTCCACCGGCATCAACACATGTACGACAATGCATTAAAAAAGACCTCACCAATCGAGCATATTGTCGTAAATTGATCTGTAAATCGATACCTCCCACGCATATAAAAATCATTGCTCCCGCGTAATTTGTTGTAAGTCAAAATACCATTTTTTTTAACTTAAATAATAATATCGCACTGTTAATACAATAGTGTATTAACTCAGAAAAAGGAGTTTCTCGGAATCGACGAAAAACGAATTACTCACTTCCTGCAAAAAAATCATTAAAATTTATACGTTATGGCATGGACCATGGTTATATTTTATTATAGACACTTAAACGATTTCTCAAATATATTTAAAAATAAAATGGAAAAAATAATTTCCTGTTTTTGAATAAGGATTATTTTGGCCAGAAATAGCTCACATAAAGTGTGTCTCATTTTGAGTTAAGAGATATCTTTTGATTGTTTCTTACAATATTCTAACGACGGTTTTTTTGACTACACGTCAAAAAAACGTGTAAAGAATCAAATTTTACGTTCATAATGACATAATATTAAATTTCACATATTTTGAGTTACAACACTATTGTAATAGCAGTGCGATATATCCTTATTTATGTATATTATAGGTTCACTGTTTGAAAGTAAACTTAATATTAAGTGTTTTCCTTACTTTTTAATATGAAACCTATAATATGCATAAAAAAGGATATATTTAAGTCAAAAAGCATAAAATGGTGTTTTGCTTTGCAACAAGTTAAATGTGGCGTATCGAAATATTCTTTTCACCCCACCTAACAACACACAAACAACAAAAAAAGTTAGCAAATGTTATAAAATTAAAAAATATATATTTATTAAAAAATGTAGAAATATATATTAAAAAATGTATATTTCTATACAGTGCTTAATACTATCAGCAGTTCCAATTTCGAATGATTTTTTCGTATTTAGACAAGTCGAAAACTCGTAAGCAAGAATCTCCTTACTACATATTTCTCTGTGTAAACAGTCGAGGAAGCGATTAAGTTGCTTGCGAATCTCGTATGACATAATCGTAGGCGCGATTTTAGCGATTATTGCTTACGATAATCGCATACGATTTTTCGTCACGAAGCGTGCGATAAACTCTCTCCATCTAAATGGGCCTTTATTATGGTTGACATTAAATTGACAATGTTAACTACTTGTGTTTATTAAATTATTTTAATTCGTGAAAGAACTAAAGTAATTTCAATAATCACACAAAATAAAAGTACAAGCAAGAATAAAAATTTATGAGGTGTAAATTCAGAATGCATCTGAAGATATTTTTTTCTTTTAATAAAAAAAATTATGTTTTCAAGTTCAACCGTTTTTCTTTCATCTACCATTTTCCTCGATTTAGTGAGGTGAAAAGTCTGAAATTGTGTGTTTCGCTCGGCAGCAAAATTGTTTTTCGTCTCGTGTCCTCAAAACCCTCGCTACGCTCAGGAATCTACTTTTGAACCTTAGCTCAATCTTAGCTTCTTTCCTTTGCTCAGGTTTCAATTCAAGCACTCGCGTCAACCAACTGCAGCCTTGCATAACAGATAACTATTCTTGCACCAAAAAGAAATACAAAGAAAAATAAATTATAGAGAAGGCGAGCAAAGTGAACAAAGCTCAAAAAGATGTCTTCCCGCCGACACAAGGCAGTGGAACAAAGGGGCACGGGTCTCTTTTCAGGCAAGAGTCGGCCACACTCCACCACATTGGCGCAATTCCTTCTTGTGGTGTTTTCCTTATGGTAATTTCACGAATAGATTATGGTAAATTTCAAATTATATGTCGCACATAAATTCGAATCCACGGCCTCTGCTTGAGAGGCGGTAGGTCACACCAATAAACTAGCACGACTTTGTATATCGATTTGTCTTCTTCAATTAACCATACTAAGCTAAGTATGATAATGGTATGTATGTACTTACCCATAGCTTCTAAGTCAGTCATCTTCAGGAACAAAACAAAACTTTCACTTTATGTACAGTCTTTGATCATTTTTTATTATCACTGTTCATCATAGACAACACTTTGCTCTTGTACTAATGTTAAAAAGTTTTCAATATGTAAGAAGATAGTTAAACTCTATAGAAAACATGAAATCTTAATGATAAACAGATTCTATTATAGAATCTGTATATCTGTATGTCGACGCCTAAACGTACCTTTAACGTATACCCTTTGCAACACTATTAGATAGACGTTACAAGTTTTGCGGAAAAAAAGATATTTAGGCACATAGTTCAATTCGAAATTTCATAAATGCATTCATCAGTTTAGACAAACGCTAAACAAAGGTTGAATATTATGATAACAATGTTCATAACATCACTTGTCACATCCCTACACCAGAAAGTTACTTTGAAAAAAGAATCCCATCGTATTTTTATTTCGATTAAACGTTCTAGTAGGTATATGTGGCCAGTGATACAGCGTTCATATAACGCTGTAATCCGGAGAAGTACATAAATATCCAACCATTTTTGGCGTTCCTCTGAATATGTCCATGAGTATAGTTAATTTTCATCAAAATTTTAAGTTACGTCTATTAACGGTATAAGAGACGACAAAAGAACCAAATTTAGTTGGAAGCCAAACAGCTTTTCCTATTGGGACCTTTATGAAATCGCGAAAAAGAATGGTTTCTTTCACATTTTTAAGTAGAGTTATAAAATTTACTATGTAATAGATATTTTTATATTACGCTGTTTCATTTGCTAAACATGATAAAATTGGTCAAAAAACCGCTTCATATCCAAGACTTGGATTCGTCAGATTTCTTTACGAATCTCAGTGTATAGAAAGACAAAATTGTTCTCGACTGTGCTGCACTGTCCGAATGCAGCTTGTGTCATTTCACCGTTCTAGGATCGTTTTTTTTTTTTAATTTAAGCGCCAACTTCGTATTTTACTTTGAGTATATGACCAGAAACTCGATGGTTACACATATTAGTTCACGTGTATCGTTCAAATCATACACTGCTCTCTGCAAATTAAAGTTACCAAGTATACTTAATGAGAAGTAGAATGGAAATGCATAGTTAAAAACTTTTAATCGTTTCCGCTCTAGTTGCTAAAGGGGAGAATTTTTGGGTCATCAATTTATGGCTGAATACCAAAATGAAAATGTAGATGAAGAGTTCCTATGTTGGAATATATTATATATCTTTAATATTGAATATGTCTTTTATATATCGTCTCTTACAACGCTCTTGTTTTTAGGGGTGGGTTAGGGGGTGGGTTTGTGTGGGGTGGGGGTGTGTTAGGGGGTGGGTTGGGGTGGGTTAGCGGGTGGGTTAGGAGGTAAGATGGCAGACACGATTATTCACTTAATGGTAAGTTGGGTATCGTTTTCGAGGTATTTGGGGTTGCTCATTACGAATATAGAATTTATTTCTAAATCCAAGATGGCGGACACATCTTTTCAAGTAAATGTAATATGGGTATCATTTTCGAGGTATTTAGGGGTGCTCATTACGAATATGGAACTCATTTCTAAATCCAAGAATGCGGACACGATTTTGACTTAGTGAGTGGGTGGGTGAGGGGGTGGGTGAAGGGGTGGATTAGGTGATGGGTTATGGGTTGGGTTAGGGGGTGGGTGGGTGAGGGGTGAGCGACCCACCCCCTAAACCCAACTCCAACTCAACCCCTGACCCACCCCCTAATCGACGCCCAACCGGCCTCCTTACCGACCCCCTAATCAACCCCCAACTGACCCCCTAACCGGCCCCCTAGCCGACCCTTTAACCGACGCCCCAACCGACCCCCTACTGACCCCCTAACCGGCCCCCTAATCGACCCTTTAACCGACCCCCTAACCGACTACCTAACCAACCCCCTAACCGAACTCCTAACCGAACTCCTAACTGACCCCCTAACCCATATTCGTAATGACACTTTTATTCAGTAGTTTCGGTTTCAATTGTTAGTTTCAATTGTTTCTTAGAACAGCTAAAAAAATTAATTGCACCTAAAATCAATTCAATTGAAATCAATTGCAATTAAATTAATTGCGACACGTCGCAAATGATTTAATTGCAATTGATTTCAATTGAATTGATTTTTTAATCTGATTGAATTTCTGATTGAAATTTAATTGATTAACGCCCAACACTGACCAGTCGCTACTTTAAAAGAAACGGTAATATAATTTGTACGGACAACGGCAGATCAGCCTACACATTTTTGTTCGAAAATCGCCTCCAGTGCAACGGAACAAGATACGTCAATGTGTAGCTTGATGTGCTGGCGTGTGTACAAATTCAAACAAACCTTTTGTACGAATACATATTCTCTCATTTATGTGTAAATAATTTGATGTTAGATAGCGTCATTTTTAATTAGAGTGACACGTTAAAGAACTTTCAGTATACATTGCAGAACCCGTTCATTCTTTGGTTGCAAAGGTGGAAATTGCAAAATCTAATTTTGTATATTACCTACATTTCAAGGAGAAACATACGTTATATTGTGAATCTACAATAACGCATCACACAAATAAACATATTGTAGTCCATCAGACTATACGACTAGGTCTTTTGTGCAAAATGAAGGCCGGCACAAATTGACGTCACGTGGTTTCTGGACCGTGAAGGTGTACCGACCATGGACAATGCGCTACCTTCCGTATCTGTTACGTTTCTCCTTTTATTTTCCTGTTTCAACCGACTCCAACAAAATGTTGTTCAGTACCACTCCTTCCAGTTAGACTACTCCATGGATTTATACTTGGTACTGTTAGATTACATAAAAATGAACGATAAATTTAAGCATCTTTTTATAGCTGTAAGCAAGTATAATACCATTGCCTGTAAGCGCAGACGTATATCTAGATAAACACCGCAAGTGTACGTACTTCGCGTGCCCAAAGTAAGTGAAATTCACTCACTTGCCGCTGCTACACTACAGAACGCGCTCGACCGTTATCGTAGATAAACACCAGTCGAAAACACGAAAAATGCATAATTGTGCCATTAAAAATTGCAAAAGCACCATAATCGCGAGTAAACGGGTAAATAGGGACGGGCAAGTGATTTTGTAATCAGAAGATACATCATTTATTTTAAAAACATTAATTTTGGTTGTGTACGAATTTCGAGGAAACAAATATGCAACCCAGTGTATGCCTCATGATTTGTAATATATTGCGGCTTTTACTTGGTGCGATATATTTGTGATCCTTTGTTAATACGTCATGAATATATAACGAACGCACTTTTGCATATAGCATTCAGTTTCTGTGGTACGTCCGCTTGTACATTTTTTTGGCCAAATTTAACATTTAGTGATGTATACGTTAGGCAACACTGTTCTCGATTCTGATCGGTTTTGAAAACAAAGGGACGAAAATTATTATGACCTTAGCAATATTATAAAAATATTCTATAACTCTTTTGTTATAACGTTTAGTAACGTTTCGTTTTTTTTTTTCAGTTTTGTAGTATCTATTATCAGTAGTATCTGTAATTTGGATAATTTTTGCAGCACGTTGCCTCAAATGTCCGAATATAGTGAGACAATAATGACATATTAAATAATACAAAAAATGTATAATGCAAAGAATTAACAGTGCGCTGTCTTTACCAAAACCTGGAGTTGATCATACGTATGAGATCGTTGCTTTCGAGGACGAAAGTGGTCTTGTTTATCCCGCCTAAGATGCTATCCACATATGCACAGTAGAAGAGTTAGAAATCCGAGAAATAATAAACAAATAACAAAAACTGCACACGAGGCGATCATTAAGTAAACCTCTTCTAATCAATAAGATTTTACCATATTTTGTCAGCAGTAAGATTTTCATTTGTCTTGCCATTCATCAATTTGATCAATTACCAACAGGAAACCATCTAGTAAAATAAATTAAGACAGTCGCAAGTTCATATTGAGGTGCTTTTCATTATTTAAGTTAATCGATAAGATCTTGTATTACAATAAGACAGTTATATAATAAGCTTATATTATTTCAAGGACAATAATTTTAATATTTGAAGTTGATTAAAAATTAAAGTTTAAATTTTTAAGTAATCAAAATTTTTTTAAAACAACTTTTAATAAAGGACATAACTATATTGTTTTGGTATTTTTCCACTATATTAATATTGCACGACTACTTGTAATCAACGAATACTTGAATTGATTAATTGAATGGAATAGGTCCGTGTATTCCGTTCAATCAATCGATTTAGCGCGGAAGGTGGTTTCCCATCACTAAATAGTTCTTGTGACGTCATGGTGGATACATAAAATGTGGCACGCTCGGTTTTCGTACAAATTGCTGTACTTGCGGCGTCTATCTAGATATATGTCTGTGGCTGTAAGGCTCTTAAATTATGTAGTTATGTTTTGACGTTCTTCTTAAATGAAATCGGTAAATGAAATAAAGTTTATTTTGTTTCATATGCAATAGGAATTAAGTTATTTTAATGTTTCATTAATTTACATACAAGGAATACGATTATAATAACATTCATTCTAACTATTTTATAATAAGTTGCTAATTGCTACCATGCACGAGAACTGTCAAGAGTTTGGCTCTAATGACGGCGGCCGATCCGGCCGAAGGAATGTAGTGTTTTTCGGGAAGAATATATTGTTTTAATGTGTGTCTGCAGTTTTATTTAATCAGAAGAGTTTTCAATATATACTAAACCTATGATCTAATCATTATAGAGTTGAAATGAGATTTGCCAATTAAAATTTTAAATTTTAAATAGCGTTTCAAACCGCCAGTATTATGTTTAGTACTACCTTCAATCTAGAACAAAGTAGTGCTACTTTTAACCGACTTGAAAAAAAGGAGGAAGCTCTCAATTTGATTGGGATTGAAATGGGGTATGCTGCAGTTAAAATTTGAAGAATATATCCACCTTTAGCAAATAGATGTAATTCCACAGACTTTAGAAGCCGGTTTCTTTTTTATAAAAAAGTTATAACAATTGGTATCCAGACGTATTTTGCCTAGAGAGCCTTACCCTACCAAATTATTCAAAGGTTCTAATAAAATTAAGTACCTACGTTTCCCCTTAATTTGGTACTGGAATTCATGCAACCGTTGAATTTTAACATTAACAATTATTTTCGAAATCATAGTAGGTTACAATACAAATTATTGAAAATTGCTCCTAAAATCATGACAAAAAATTGTGATTGTTGTTTGTAAAGTTTCATGTGTGTAGCTCAGTGTATGTACGAACGAAAATCGCCAAATAATAATAGGCAAAAAAACTCGTATGGCAAGTCTGGCTAGATAAAGAATGCGAGTGGCATTTAACGCACAAAATAATGGACCGATCCCAGTTGAGTTGATATTAATTTAGTTTAAAACTGGTCCTTTGAGAGATAACATATATTATACGCTATTCAATTATTGGTAACTTTATATTGTAACAAAATGAAGAGAAATTAGCAAATAGATGTAGACATTCTAAAATACAGATAACCATAGACACGTATTTAGTACATCAGTAGTCTAATTCTTCGACGTTATCGTTTGAAATTAATTGATAAACAATTCTAATAAATATCAATTTTAAAATTACAATTACCTACGTATAAGTTCGAACGCAGATAAATTTCTAAATAAGAAGCAAACGAAGCTTTCATCGATGCCTATTTATAATAACAGTCTATTGTAAAGACAGCAACAAATAAACAACGATTCGAGACATAAACAAGCGCTATCTTGCACCAACGGACTGCAGTAGTCAAAGCGATCGATAACGACAAATTTAGGGATTAAAATCGCGTGGTCTTTTCAGTTTTGTTTGCAAATTATTATTTTAAACACAAACTATTTACACTCAAGTTTTTCACAGTCACTATACTATTTTACTAGTTTATTCTAAAGTCACAAATGAAAATAAAGTAATAAAATAAACAGTTGAGTATCGTTTGCTACGGTTCTCAACTGACTACCGCGGCCGGCTTCCCGCGTACGGGACGCTCGCTAGAACTAAACTATAACCTAGCCGAATAAAATAGTGGGGTAAACAGGAGCGGTTGTAAATGGCCCAGGTGTCGAGCACAATGGGGCGGGTTATTCCATTCATAGAGGGGATTAAGCGGCAAGCTTCCGCATTCAATGC
Source organism: Hyposmocoma kahamanoa (assembly GCF_003589595.1). Classification (NCBI taxonomy): domain Eukaryota; kingdom Metazoa; phylum Arthropoda; class Insecta; order Lepidoptera; family Cosmopterigidae; genus Hyposmocoma; species Hyposmocoma kahamanoa. The sequence continues at coordinate 3,628,558 of NW_020653575.1, read as the reverse complement.
CCTGAGTACTATAAAAAGTTTACCTATGGTGTAAATAAGTGTACAGCGGCTTCTAAACTTTACTATTGGTTGCCACGGAGTGCTGTTTAAAAATTAACCTAATTAAAAGGCGGACGGCATCATTTGTGTCATTTCTCTGCACTTCGGGGTCGAACTGTCAACATAATAATTCTAACTTTGTTTATTTAAAACTTTGCTTTTCCGCTTTCGCTATGTTCGTTACCGAGGTCTCCTCAATGATAACTAAAACGCATGTGGAAGTCCTCGTAAAAACGAATCATAATATGAGCCCAAACACAAAATAGCTGCTACACTGTTGCAGATTGATGAGAGAAGATCCTTTCATCTGTCTGCCATTTCCAACATTAGATCAGCTCTAATTGTCACCATAACATTTTATTTTCATTGGAAGTATATCTGTGTGTAACGCGGTGACCATACATCCCGCTTTTAGGCTTCGTATCCCACGTCCCTAAAATACTTAAAAGTGTTTCGCTTTCACAAAATAGAATACAAAAAATGGCGCGAAAGCGAAAAATATATGAAGCCAGCCAACCAAACATCGAGAAATGAATTCTTTTTATAGTTAAATTTTTGATTCATTAAACAATTTTAGTTCTATTTTTTTCCTTCAAACATTTTTTATCATAAACATGTCTTATTATTTTTTAAATTACAGTAGTCCTGATATGAGGGAAAAAAACGTCACGTTATCTATGTACCGCGTTTTATAAAATCGGTTTTCAGAAACTGGGTGAAATTCAATAAACCAGATTCATCCTTAATTTGCCAACCTTAGAGGTGGAATATTTTCATCAATTTTTTTTATTAATAATTTTGGCTTGGATACAAGTCCTTTGAGCCATATCTTCGTTTAATTATGTTTCTGTAAATATGGCCGCCACAAAGAGGATAGGCTATTTGAGGCGGCGTGCTTGGATTTCTATTTTTAATTTCTATTTCTTAATATCAAATTTCTCTACATTGTTTCGATAAAAAATTGACGATTTAGAATGTTTTTCCGTCAATGTCGCTTTTACCTTTCAATGATACTTAGAGGATGGAAAAATAATATTAGTTTCCATAGTCTAAGCAATGGTATCATCACATATTTATTGATAATTTACGATCAATATTGGATATGTGAAATCTATACTAGAATCTAAGTTAAAGGTTGGAGCCAATGTTCCACCGCGCTTCACCACTGCGTCGATTTTGAATGTCTCACTATCGATAGTGCACTGCATTATTACGCGTGTGGATGGAAACACTTATAAACACGCGTTCACGTTTACTATACTTATCCGACAAGGAATTGCAATAACCCTAGTTGGAAAAGTGTGTAAGTCCATGTAATAAAAACCAGACATGAGCGTTTCGCGTCGTCGGAAGCAAAACGCGCAAAGATTTTCGCTTTTACTGTATCGATATTAAGGTTTTTCAGACCGGCTTAAGCCCGTTTTACGTAAATAAATGTGATACTAAGGACGCGGGACTGAAGCGTGCTGATAAGCGGGATACAACTTTTATTCAAGATATATTGTTGATATCGATCGAACACAGATATCTGTGATATCAAAGCACTTAACGACGAAAATACCAAACAACCGTCTATTTCATACAAACTTTATTTAAATCAAAAAATAAAATCTACAATAATCCTTTAGTTTTAAAATTAATGTGTATAAGTAGTTAATATTTGTATTAGGTAATAGCATCTCGGTCGTCGATCCTAAGCTATCCTCAAGGCATTTTACCCTTCTGTTGCTAATTTGTTATCATTCTATAAAATTTATTTTTTTCTATCACTTACATCGATTCAGAGTGCTCTAATATTGCAAGACCAAGTTTCAGCAAGTTTAGCATGAGCATATAGACAAAAGGACATTACCAAGCTGTGAATTTACTCACAAAATATGATATCACGCGAGTATCTCTACAGGCGCGAACATGATCGACGATCGCTAATACCAACAATTTTACAACACTGGCGAATTTTGTCTATTTGCATCAATGGTTAGCCTGCTATATATGTAAAATTCGTTTGTGTAACTGCAAATATAGCTTGGTGTATAAATACAAAAATATAAATTGCATTTGTGAACCAAGCTTGACGGAAGATAACACTTTGTTGGGCACACAACAGAAAAATTTAAGTGCTTAAGTACATCATGATTTTCATTGTATATCTTGGTCTGAATTACAACGATTTATTTATATTGACAGCTAACTCGTTGTTATCCTTGGGATGAGTCAAGAACCTAAAACATATATTGATAAATTTATGAATGACACGAAAAAGAACTTTATTTTTCTGTCGATATGTTTTGATGAGGTCTTTAAATTGTTTCCCCTTTAAACTTCACATCTTAAAAAGCTAAAAAGTGAAATGATAAAGTAAAACTGTGAAATGTATTTCATAATAACTAAAGAGAAAAGTTTATTTTCTTTTAAACGTCAATTTGACGTCATACAAAGCTTAATTTTAAAGTGGGAAACATTTCGAGCCCTCTACTGTACATAATCTAGAAACCGCACAGTTATACTGTGCACAATATATATCATCATAGAAATAAACTTTAGCATTTAGACAATAAAGTCTATCAAGTAGATAATAAGACGTAGTTTCGTGTAAGTTTCTAAAATTTTTACTAATTTGACAGGATAACTCTGTTCTCCAGTTTAACTCTTTTTTTGCGTTATAAACCTCGCAAATTTACTTCATTTTAGAAACATACCGAATGATATAGGTGACACTGTATGTATGTATATTATAGTGGAAGTCCATTTAGATATATATTAAAGAACCGAAAATTACTAGATGCAAGTGTCGGATATTATTTTATTATACTAACCAATAATACAAACTTTTACACAAATAAGCTTAACAAGTTATATTAAATCTTCTTTTATAACTAAATTACAATGCATAAAATTTACTTATACTTTTAATAAAAAATAGATATCTTTATTTATCAAAGAACACTTTACCTATGTATTTGTTGTAATCGGTAACGAACGAGGCACATTATTTAATTATTTATATATCTATACATAAGTTGGTGGCTTTATTGCCTACTTTTCCATACATTTGGTGCACCTTTTATAACTATGGTAAATGTGTACGTGCAGCAACGAAAGTTACACGTAAAAAACATTTTCTAACAGGTATACTGTACGTATTATGCTTTACACCGCAACATTATGTTGACGCACGTACAATTTTTGGGTCGTAACTAAATATATATTAATTACTTCGTACAAAGGGTGACATTTCTGGTTTGTATATAAAATGCTAAGTTAACACACTTTAAAAAAAATTAAACACAATGCATTGATTCAGGTTATTGACAAAGATTATTAATCTGTAGTTAATGGTTTTGATCGACATTTGCCATAAAAAACGTGATGTTTTATTTGAAAACTTTAATGTCACCCTAAATAGTCATCATATCAGTCCATTTTTAGTAACAAATTTACATTTGTTGATTATTCGAAATGAAACTGAGATGTTACAAATGATGTAGTAAATTATTGGACGAATATTTATTTATTGTTCTCTTGCATTATATTTTTAAATTAATTCAAATTGACGTCAATAGATGTCACTGCTCTATTTACGAACAATTTTAAAATTCAAAATAGGAATTCGTAAAATGTTATATCAATATAAAATTGTTTACATAACATGTTACGTTTAGGCCTCGTTATGTTCCGGAACTTGATCTACCTAGCTTTTTCTGCTACACAGACATTGATTTCAAAAATGAAGACTCAAGGTGCCAAAATAACACTTTTCCCGTAAGGCCCGCCTACATAAACGAGTTGTGCCGCGAGTAGTTTTACATAATTTTTACCCAAAACCATGCTTTAGTGTAACCATAAATAATTACTACATCAATTTATAACTCTCCAAATAAATGTTAGTTAATGAACTTAATAATGAACAGCAACAACATATTATTTGCAATTACGCAAAACCTTTTTTGGTTTCTAAACAAATCAATGGTTTCATCATCACATATAACTTAGGGTTTAACAAAGAAACAATAAGAGTTATTGGGATATGAAATAGGTTATCCTGAAGATACATAATTCTGAGGTCTAATTTTGTAATTTTACGGTCGTGTAATTGGAAATTACCCGCCATGTTTCTAAGTAAAGACAATGGCAACATTCTTAGAAGCAGCCATTGTCATTACATAGAAAGAAGCATATTCCTAGACCACACTAAAAGGCATAAAACTTTAAGAAATACAAAAACAATTCTTTTCCAAAAAGAATAACTCTGAGATCTAAGCGTTATTATTGCATAGAAAAAATACATTTCTGTTTCACATAATTTCCAATGACAAGTGTACAAAAACTGTTTAGTACTGTCAATTTTATTTCAATAAATCTATAATTAGCACTCTTATTTTACATCTTTTGAAAAAGCACTCTTGGTTATTTTATAATTACAATTTACACACGACAAGATCTCGAAAGTTTAGTCCTGTTAGCCAACAATATGCTATGGGTATATAACAATCCTCTGTATGTAATAATGTAGCCTCTGACATTTCGTCGTCTAATGAAAATCATATTTCCATAATCCGCCTACATTTAAATGCAATACCATGATATTCAGCTATAAATATATAGATAAAATAAATATTCTATCTGGGCTAATTCAATCCGCCTGGTCCACGAGTTAACCTTAAGTTAATAATTCAATAAACTCTTTGTACTATTGTTTACAATCATCCGCGATACGAACGAACGCAACGACTGGCGGCCCGCGAGGGTCACGCTAGATTCTACGGGAGGGGAAAGTACTTAACGGTAGAAAGAAATCGAAAACGCTAACACTACAAGTCGAGTCACAATAACAACAACAGAATGCAACCGTATACAACGCAGTCATCTTTGGATCTCGCACAACGACGACGGTCCGGGCGCGCCCGGCGGGATAAAATATAAATAACGTCAAAGAGTACTTTGGCAGTACTAGAAGGCACCGTTTCCCCGCACGCTCACAGGTAACCACGCTCACACTAACTACGCTACTTCGTCAGTCTCTTGCGCAGGCGGTTGCGCAGCGCCAGCGCCGGCGCCCAGGGGCCCGAGGCGCGCTTGCCCAGCGCGCGCGCGCAGCGCTCGGCCGCCAGCTTGGGCGCCTTGGCCGCGCCCCCCGCGGCGCCCACGCCCGCGCCCAGCGCCAGC
>NW_020653575.1:3580834-3622953 GCF_003589595.1 Hyposmocoma kahamanoa | reverse complement strand
GGCTCGTGGTGCGAGCGCAGCACCCTGTCGTTGGGCGCGGGCGCGTCGCGGCGCGGCTCCGCCTTGGGCCGGCGACCCTTAACGCGCGGCGGGCCCTCCGTGGGCGAGCTCGACGACACTTCGTTGATCTGAATGCCGACGTCGTCCTTGTCGCGGCGCTGAGGCGCATCTTTGACGTCGGTGCCGCCGGTGCCATCGGCCGGTACCACCTCCTTCTCGGGACTGCGTTGCCGCGGCGCGTCGCTGACCTCGGGTAGCGCGGTCGCTTCGGGGGTCGTCTCGCGCGGCTCCGATGCCGCTTTCGGCGATCGTCCGTTTACGATCTCATCGTACACGTCGCAAAGGGTGTTCACAACTCGAGTCCGATTGAGCAGTCGCGCCATGAAGTATGACTCGGCAGGGTTGCCGTAGTTCGTTATAGCGTCGGCGTCCTCGTCTTCCTTCTGGGGTTCGTCTTGGGGTCCGAGCGAGAAACGCCCGTCGAGGGTAGCGCACGGCGGCAGGGGCGTCCGCTCCGGCAAGTCCGGCGACGTGGCTGGCTTGTCGACGTCGGAATACCTAGTCATTATAGTGAGACCATTCTGTGGAACTTGATTACTGCTTGATTCGGTGTGAGTTTCTGTTTTTTCCTCTGGTTTTTGTTGGTGGGTTTGGCCGGGTCCAGCAAGTGGCCCAACCGGGACTGAGGACTGAGGCTTTTGCGTTGTTCGCGATCGAAGCACAGTAGCACGCGGAGGACCTGGCGGATCCAGCATCAATGTCACAACTGACGTGTTGTCGGCGCGCATTCTAGTGTTAGACCATCTGGAATAGTTAATTTTATTTTTACATTAGAAAAATAACCGCAAGCCCAGAACAAAATCAATATAAATTCAATATTAATTTTCTTAATCACCATTCTTACCTCTCCAAAGCATGGTCCACTAAACTCTTGGAAGGATTAAGCCAATCCCGAGGCTGGTTCCCACTGCCACCAACAAGGGCAGCTTCGTTATGACGCTCCGTGGCTTGCACAAGACTCACTGCGCCTTCCGGCGATATCATGTTCCATAATCCATCTGTCCCAAATATTAGACACCTAGAACGAAAAACATCAATACATCAACAACTGTTTTTCAAACAAAATCAACAATATTTAAAAGACAAAACCAACTAAGAACTAGTGGAGATCCTAAGTCATACTGGGTAAGTGCTACATACACTTGACAGGTACTTAGTGTAGGTGTTATATCAGGTAGTTTTCCACACTTGCACACATCATCATCAACATTCTTTGGGCATGACAAAGACCGGTGTAATAATGTTATGTATTTACAATTGTTAAGGCAATATCTAGCGTCAATTTTGTTCACCAACACAATAAAAAAATTATTTTCTTTTTTATGAAACTGAGTGAGCAACTTTAGTAAAAGAAGTCGACACATGTGAAAATACTCCGAATGTGGTCTGTAGTTTTTAATGAGAATGTTTCTAGTATTTTTCAAAATATTTACCTAAATTTAGATGGGTCTATAGTCAAGACACCTACATCTGGGTCTGGACTAACTATGAACTCATCATTTTGAGGATTATAACTCCACAAGTCGCCCAAAGATCGGGCCACTGCCAGGAATGGTATTTCATCCATAGGTGTGTTCTTCTTTATGGGCCCTTTGTGACCTATGCGTGGTCTATTCCATACAACTCTAGGTACACCAGCTTTGGAGACCACTTTGCCCCCACAACGTTGAATACGTTCTATTTCCAATGTGGATTCAGGTTTGTGATCTGATGTTAAGGGTTTTGCTGCCCATTCTTCGCAACCTGAAATAAAGTTCAAAAATCAATTACGCAAATGTAACCTTACTTTGGTTATTGTTTAGCATAATTTTTGATATCATCAATAGTCTGCTGATAAGAATGGTTCATCACCAATAATGATACTAAGCAGACCTTGGTCTTCAATTCCAAAATATCACATCGTGTTCACATGTGTACCATGATGGTGTAAGGAAGAAAGGATTGAATTGTTGCTTGGTAGATTTTGGATTATATTGCAAATGGTATGAGCGTCTTTATGCTATCTTATACTATTTCATAATTTCTTTGAGTGTACTTAGATGTACCCGAATGTCAAAAGAGGGTGTGACATTGGAACATCTGGTGACTGCCACAACTCTGTCAATTCCTGTTCAGCACTCCTTTATTATTATTATTAGGGTGGCTTCATTCGGGGCATATGTAGCCCCTCATCACTGCGACCATCAGTCGATCTATTGTGATCAAGAACACTCCTTTATTCATTAGGTTCCTAATAAAAATGCTGAAATGAATCATAACATACCTTCTTTCTGATATCCCAGCACAATTGCAGAGTCTCCGACATGGCCAATGTAAATCTTTCCTCTTCGAATGAAAGCTATACTGGCAGTTGTGCCTGCTGTGCTTGGCAGACCTGTCACAGTCTTTGGCCATTTTTCTGGAGAAGAACTTCAATATTACATAGATCCTATATTATTCTGTGTGCTTTTGTGTCAGTAGTATTAAAAAAAAATGAATTAGGTATGTAATAAATTTTTTATAAAGGTTAAAAATTATACAGTGTGTTGATTTTGCATCCTCGCCGTATTTAAGAAATTAATAATAGAAATAATGCTAAATCGTCTAAAATATTTAAAACATTATTCTGTCCAATATTCGGGTTAATTGTATTTAGCAAAGTTTTGCAAAATGTCTGAAGTCGTATGTACCACGCAAGTGCAGTGACCCCGCCACCCACTTCACCGAGCGACACGTAATCTTTCTTGATCACTAGAAAAGTTGAATGAAAAATGTTTTTTGTAACTTACATTTGGTACTTACCAAATTTAGTTTACATGAAAGTATAGCTAGAAGTACTTAGCTACACAGCTGGTGGCTGACTCCGTACTGGAGCCACCACCAGCTATGCAGAGATTCGCACATGAGTTTCAACATTAGACTCCACAACTTTGAAACTTCGACACTCATAACCTCCACAAAAACTAAACGTTTCATATCATGCCTCAAGAATAGACACACACTTGTACTTGCGATTACCATGCAGGTTCTGGTGAACCTGATAGCAGTTCTTTTTTGCACTACTTAGTCTTGTTTGCACATCAAATCACATGGCATTTCGTGACAGAGTAGAAAAGAATGTATGTGGGATATCAGCGTGATGTAGATGCAGTTTTGGGAAGCAAGGTCTGTCGACTGATCTACCAATCGCGCGCTCGATACGACAATCCCCTGTCGTCGCTACCCGCACCCCACCACCAAATAGTTCTAAAATATGTTTCTTCCTGTGCATTTAAGGTCATTGTTCAAAATGTTTGAAAGTGCCTTGCAAGTCAATGACCTTTGAATCAAATTTGTTTACCGGAATTAAATAAAAAATGGGAATTTACGAAATTTTTTTAAATTTTCTTTTTTAGTCATTTGGGTTCAGTTTCGGATTTAGAATGACCTCTGTAAATATGGCGAGAAAGTAAATCAGCACATTGTATATCAATAAGCATTAAATAACTTTGCAAAAATATATTTATTAGCACAACCTGTAGTGTGAACTTGGGACTTTGCACTTACTCTATTTCTTTCTAACTCAACATAGGAGTTTCAAGTTAACTTTTGCAGTCATCAGAAATTAGATATTCTCCAATATTGAGTTCAAAAATTACCTAATAAGTATGTTCATGGAACACAGTTCCATATCAAACAATACCTAGGTGCAACAATATTTAATAAACTCATCATGAGAATTACGGCTTCCCAGACACAGATAACTGATAAGTATGTATAAACATTTACTCTTTCCTAATGACCTTTATACAAAATTTGAGGAAACTCGAGTCTGTATGTCTGAAACTGGTCTTGCAGCTTTCACTTAAGGTAGAGAAAGGAATCCACCAATTTTAAACCAAAATTACAACGAGAAAGTTGTATACTATAATAGAGTAGTACAAAATAAAGAGGATATTAGATTCCTTCACTAAATTCAATGTCAAATAAATAATTAGAGGAAAAAAAGCAAGTTAGAACAAGGTCAAGCAAAAACTACAATCACCGCGTCTTCAGTCACCTTGGACGTACAAGATCATAGGAGAGTACTTCACAAATATACAAATAACTTATGTTTATACGAGGAAATGTGTGTTTACCCAATTCTTTCCACATGTTCAAGTGGGTCAACATGTAACCATTTCTGATTGCTTTTAATACATCCTCGTCGTTGTCCGACCAAAACTGCCGCTGCTTTACAATAGAGTCCATAAGATGTTCTTTGGCGAAGGCTGCTGCTTCGCTCCCGCCATGTCCATCGTAAATCCCGAAGAAAGCGTACTCCAAATCCCTCTCATCTTCCGTTTGTTGATAGGCAACGGAAAACAAGTCTTCCATGTACTTTCTCCCGCCTTGGCTACAATGGCCAGTGACACGCAAGTTAACACCGATTGAAGCAGGCATGTTAAAACTATATCACTACGAATAAACGAAAAAAATATTTATGATTTCATTGTATAGCAACGTTTCTCGACATTTTGCACTTGCAATTACGCCAGTCGCGACTTGACGACAGGTCACGTGGACATATTGATCACTACGCGTGCCCCAACTGCTTATAGACTATTCCATGCGTCAAAAAGAGATAACTATATGTTATTGCGTCACAACAAGAAAGAAACAGACGCCATCATTGTTTCCGCCATTTTCGAGAATGAATCAAAATGGTAACTTTTATAATAATTTTACTAGGACCTCGTTATTCGGCAAGTTAATTCCTATTTTACATCTCTAAAATATTATATAATAATTGAAAGTAATTGTATTGGACGATTATGTTCAGATAAATACATTTAAATTAAGAAGGACAGTAAATGCTACGGAAAGCAACAAGCGGAAATATGCTCGTTTAGAAATTCTCATCGTAATTTGATTTCGTTTGGAAATGACTTAATTTCCGACGAGGTTACAATCTTATTATCCACAATTTAGAAAGATATTAATTTAATATTAAGATATATAAGATATTAGGTACTAACTATGATCTTACTTATGAGGAGCCCATTTTTCCTTGTAATTTTATAAATCAATTGATTTATAAAATTTAACAGTGACCAATTTTTTTTTTGTATGTAGGATTATTAATCATTGATAACAAGAAGATATGCACAATCATTAGTATTGTAACTTTATTAATTAAACTATTTATTGCATTTGTACTAAAATCACATTAACTACGACTCGGTAACTTCCCAAGGTTTTTCAGGCCGCAATTGATCCCATGGGTTCGGCTTTTTGTACACCTCTGGTTCTTCTAACTTGATCCCTCCATCTACAACTTGTTTTAGAAACATTTCTACTTTTCCTCCTGGCAGAGGTTTGATATCACAATACATTTCTGTAATACCACTTTCTAGACATCTTTGAGCGAATACTTTGCCCAGTGCAATATAGGCGCAAGTATCTGTGATGCTGTACAAGTGTTTACGAAGACACCACTCAGATGTTTTTGCTTCTATCACTGAACCATTCAAATAGTGAATTACTTCTGCTGTTACAGTGCGTTGACTCGCTTTTATAGATAGCCTGTAATGTTTAAATTAATAGTAAATAACCTTTTCTAAAAATAATTAACTAATTTGAAATTCCCTAAACCACGAATTACCTTAAGAAAACGTAAATCAGTAAAAAAATAAATCAAATTATTTGACACTAGCTCAATTTTTTCCTATTTCTTGACTATAATGTCTTTGCAACTTCATTGCGATATTGCCTACATTACAAGAATATAAAAAAAATATACTGGTACACCATACGTTTGGCGCCTTCAAATTAGGTGCTCGTAGAAGCGCTGCTAAGAATAGAATTGCAATTGCCAAACGACTATTGTGAACCATGTTTTCATGGAAAAGTTTAATTTACAATATACGTACTTATGCCAGAACTTCCTGCCAGGTTTCTCCAAGTGATAACCATCAGGTTTTCTGGCAATTCTCATACGTTCCAGATTCCTAGGGTTTCTATTCACAAAATCGGGCGGAGTTGATGAACTGAACCGTGTGCACAGTGGTACGGCCCATATTCTTCTTAGGGAATTCATTATGAATGACTTCTCACCCTCAAAAGCTGTTTATTGATTTTAATGTATCATAAAATATTTGGAAACATAACCTAAAAAGAAAGCTTTATTAGCACCGTTGCCAATGCCAATTGTTCGAAGTCCCCAAAAATCACGGTTAAAATCCCCAAATTTGGGCAGAGCAAAGTTCATATTCCCCACAAATTCCCCACATCTCGAGTTTTGATTATTTATTACAAATACATTGCTTAAAAATATAAAAAAGAATTAGGAAACTCAAATGTAACCATCTATCACGTTTGCTGTGAATGTAAACAGAATGTAAAACGAGAAACAAATTATAAAATTAGATGTATTAAATCGTTTATTTATTTTAATGAGATTCAACATTAATTTTAATTCTGTACCTACTAAATTTTATTTTTGAGTTAAATTGTATTAAATCTTTGTAATGTTATGGTCCATGTTGGTAGAAATAAATGATTTATTATAATTGTTATTATTATTATTATATTATTATAATCAAACTTTGAAAAAAAAAAAATTACGTTGCCTTACAAAATTAAGTAACTTAATTATTTGTTGCGCATTTGGTGACACTATGGTTAATGTTAGAAAAATCAATCTGCTTTGTTTATCAATAGCTGATTTCGTTTTTCTTCATAACGCGGAACGGCCTAAGTGCGAAAAAGAATCGCGAACTCAACACGTACCGACCAATCTCCACAAAATCCCCAATCTAGTTGAAATTCCCCGCTATTTGGGGAATTCCCCACAAATTGGCAACGCTGTTTAGACACTAAACACTATACAACGTGTTTACACAACCTGTCGTAGTATAATTTTTTTTCTCCAACACTCTTTATAAACGCCATATTTGTTGACGGAATGTTTACACTGGATAATATTTAATTATTATAGATATTTGACTATTATTATAATATCTGTATTATTGTAAACATTGCGTCAATAAATGAATTTTGTTTAAATAGTTCGTCAGTACATAATAATACGTGTTTGCCAATTTTAGCTAAAAAACTTAAAAATTACACTCTGGCTTAGGCTCAACTAACAATAGCGCAGAGTCGAAGCGTCGCAACGCGTCTTGTTTTTCGCCTATAGCATATTCATCTATATTTTCCCATTATTAATGTACAGTCAACAGCACTATCTTGTTCCGTTGCACTGGAGGCGATTTCCGAACAAAAATGTGGAGTCTGACGTGCTGTTGTCCGAACAAATTTGTGTTTTGCAAATATGAAATCGAACAATCGAATCGAGCGCTGTGAGGCGTCAAAAGCCGACCACATTGTGATCCCTGCGCATTAATGAGAGCGTCGTCGCGCGACGTCGCATCGCCAGGCGGTGTAATTGAAAAACAGGGCGCGACTCGACGATTCGACTCTGCGCCAGTGTGAGTTGAGCCTTAGGGTATTCCACATATATAATTAAAATAATAAGAATTTGGAAAAATAATCGCTCCCATTTATAGAGTGCATTTCTTTTACGACTCTCTTTTGATTGATGTCTACAAATTTTTACTCAACACATTCCAATTATAGATTATGTAATAATAATGTTTGTTTGGAAGGATGCTATACACATGGATGAACAGATGCATTAACATGTAGATTTTTACCAGCGAAATGGAAATGAACAGAACAGAATAGAATACATTTATTACATAACGCCACAATACAATAATACAATACAATATGCTGTATTTCTCTGAATAAGGTTATAGTTACAGTGTATGAATACATTAAAGATACAATTATTAATTACAAAAAAAAATTAAAAAAAAAAATCAATTGCCTTAGTGACAGCTGGAGTCTGTACTAGGTTGGATACCTGTGTTACAGATCACCAGGCTCACTCCCTCTTAGTGTAAGAAAACGTGACATAAACTTAAAACATTAATACAAATAAATTACAAAATGAAGCATAGGCTATGTAGTGCAAAAATGTGTGTGTGTGTGTGCGTATGTGGGTGTGTGCGTGCGTGCGTGCGTGCATACGTGTGTGTGTGTGTGTGTGTGTGTGTGTGTGTGTGTGTGTGTGTGTGTGTGTGTGTGAGTGCGCGCGCGCAAGCTGGTGTGCGTGCGTGTGTGTGTGCTACCTATTGCTACCTATTTCAGTAAAGTAAGTATGTTTTCAGTCGACTGGTAGTCGAGAGTGGTCAGCCAATAAGTAATAACTGTTTTACAATCTGCTCTGCACAATGGGTGAATATTAAGGATTTTGTTTAATTTATTATATACATATCCTCCTAGAAAATAAAAATGACGTTGATAGCTCAACGTCATTTTTATTTTAGCTAGTGGGAGCACTAACTGAGGGACAAACAGTACGTTTAGTATACAGTTTATTAGGGTCATAGGGGATAAGAGTGTGCGTGGTCAAAGCTATTTGTAGAACAAAAAGCTGTCGTACTGAGAGGACCTTACAGGTTTTATAAAGGTCAGAGGTCGGGAATCTGTAGAGGAGACACCAGCCCACCTTGAGTATCGCACGTTGAGTGCGTTCCAGCTTAAGAAGATGCGACTTGGCGGAGCCACCCCATGCAGAGATGCAGTAGGACGTGAGGTACTGACAGAGGCTAACTGTGTAACTGTGTAATAATACACAGTAAGAAATAAAAAAAATAAAAATAAAATTAAAACAAAGCTAAATTAAAACTAAATCAAACTAAATTAAAACAAACAGAAAATAGAATAACAAAAAAACTAAATAATATGAATTAAAAATAAAATCTTTGTAATAAGTGATTAAATGACCATAAAGCTATTCAACACTATTGTTGTACTAAGTAGTTATCATGTGTGCGGCTGTGGCGTATGTAATAGGATCCACTCAGCTAATGTCACCGCCGGCAAAAGGCTGTGACGCTGATTTTCAGTGACCCTAATGCAGGCGACCGTGTGCGTGAGAGAGCGTGCAAGTGCTGGCGAGTGCGTCCGAGTGCGTGTGAGATTATTTCGAACTTTGATTTAAGATTGTTAAACTGTTTCTTGTCACGACGACTTAAGAATCAATAAATTGTTTTTCGTCATCAACGGCAACTTGTGTTGTTTTATTTTTGTCGAGATTTTCTGGGATAGAAGACTCCTGTCTTTACATTGGTTATGGGCAATGTTCTCACAATAGTTCGACTAGTTCACGTGTTCTTTTACTAGGATTTCACTTTTGTGCTGATCGAAAGTCATATTCAGAGTTTCTAAAAGAGGCAAATTTGAAATTTTTTTTATTCAAACTCAAATACAGGAGCCTGTCACAACCAGAACCTATAACAATTTTTAATGACAACAGTAGCACTCTCAAAATGGTAGAGAATGAATCTTTTCATTCAAGAATGTTTTGATGATAATGTAGTCTATTTAGAGTACAAGCCTTCAACAGAGTTGCAGGAAGACGTGTTTACAAAAGTCTTGCCTAAGGCAAAGCATGAGTTGTTTGTAAAATCTTTAGGTTTACTTTAGGTTACAGAACTATTATTGTATTTTGTACTCTCGCACCATGTTTCTATTACTTAATTATTTGTCGGAGCCAACATGCATGCCGCGGAGATTTTGTATACACATATATACTAAACATTTAGGGTGGTATTCCAGAACTCCACTCAATGTTCAAGTCAGGATTTGAGCAGATTTTAGTATGATTTCAAGCACTGGAAATACGACCCTAATGGCAAGGACTTGAGTATGATTTTCAGTGCTCACTGCAATACTCAAGTCCTGACTTGAGTATTGAGTGGAGTTCTAGAATACGATCCTTAGTCAGGTAGTATTTTGATTTATCTGTGTGGATTTTATTGTTTTCTTGATGTACCGTTTTATTAATGGGGCTGACATCTTCAATAACAATCAAAGCCCCTAAATAAATAAAGATTAAAAAACAAAAACATTTTAATTATGATTGCTCGTGTAAGAGGCAGTGTTGGAAAACCTTCTTGCTGACACACTTTCTATGTATGTCTGTGATTATTTCGAATTTTGATTGTGTTGTGTATGTGTGTGTCCATGGCACCCGCGACTCAGGGTTTCCCTAGTGCGGGGCTATGTTGAGTGTGTGCGTTATTTATTTATTTATTATTGTTTTTCCATTCCGTTCCGTCGACAAATTGAGCATAATGCAAATGCACTCTTAGAAAATACGAATGTATGCGTACACATACGGCGTGATTACGTTTATAATTATGGATTTAGCATACTTGTTCTTATTCTATGATATTATCTTGTGAAAAAGGATGTTTTAAACAATAAGGTGCATTCGGGTGCACTAATAAATATCTATCGTTCGAGAACATAAGGTAGACCATAACTTATGATCTATCTCTTAAGCATAATGTAATTGCTACTTGCGAGAGTCCTCTAAAGTGTCAATACTGATGCGAAATTTTAAAAGCTTAAATCAAAATGGGTGGACCTATAAACGGCGGAACATCAAGCTTATGGAACGGACCGATATGGTATAGACAAATATAATAGCATTCTGACGCCGAGTTCCTCAGAAGATTCAAACTCATGCAAAGCAAAAGTTAGCACAAAAACATTTATGTCGACTAAAAAGTCGATCAAGCAATCAATTTTCGTCGTCTGTCTGTCGCGTATGTGATATGACCTTATGTCACTTGCATAGTCTATGGCACCATTTTTCTAGCAATCGCACACCCACACGGTTACATAGTGTTACAAAACATTTTAGTGTTTTTATTGATTTCGAGAGCAAAATTGTAGTCATATTTTATCTTATTCGATTGCGCGACTAGTTTATTTTCTGGTATATCATTGTAAAAGGTATCGTAAAATGTTAATAGTGTGGTTCTTCGATGATGTGTTGGACTGTTGACTGTATGGTGTTCGGGCGTGAGCAAGTGAATATCCGGAACAGTTACATGTTTTGTAGTTAATTCGTTCGCCCACTCACTAGTTGAGGCACCTGATGAGGTTTCGTAGTACACAGTGATGTTATTGAACTGTCCATAGTGAGTGATTTAGTAAAAATGTCTTTACAAAAGAGCGTAAAAAGTGCAAGTGGCGATCGTAGTGAACAGGCTGATACCACCTCCATATGTTCATCTGTGACCACTCAACCGGACAGGCATGGCTTTTTCGGAGGCGCTCAGTACAGTCCTGAACCGTATGTAAAAAAATCTTTTGTACTGTTAAATCAACACCAGCAATTTAAATTTTATTTGCTAATGACTGAGACTGAAAAGATGACGACGATTTGTTTATTATACATGAGCTGATGAGAAAAATCGGAACTAAATTAAAAAAAAATCTATTTCATGATCTTGGATTTTCAATTTCATATTCTAGTTTTGAACTAAGTAATTGGAATAGATTTTTCTATTTTTCACTCAGGCCTAGTCAAAAAATAATTTATTCCATAGGTAAAATAAATTTATACTTGAAAACGTAAATTTGTTTACTATTTCTATTATTCCAATTCCTATTTAAGCCAGGTGTTCATTATATGTGTATGCTCGGATCTCGTACGTTACCTGTAGCATGTTGATTGGATTCCGATGTCCAAGTGCGCTCGGATTACTTGTTCACATGCTACAAGTAGTGTCCAAGCTTATATTCGAGTGTACTCAGTTGAAGCATTCTTGTATAATGAAAACTCTGCTTTATGTACCATAAACATTTTGAATTAGTTATGCGTAAAGCACATTTTATTCAAAATTTTTTTATTCAACACAACATCAACATCATACATCTTCTTATCTTTACAATTTTTTCTTGACAGTATTTAACTTAGTAATCTTGAAACTTAAGAACTTGAAATGTTTCTTTTGGTTCCATTGGTCTACTTGATGTGGAATTGGCTTTAATTCAATTTTAAAAAGTTTCAACCTGTTCTAATGAAGTCACTGCCCCTTGATTCATTCGGAATGACGAGACCCATAACCACTAAGAAGTGCCATCAGTAGCTATAGAGATGGATCGACATAAAACACCCAAACTTTTAGTAGCAGTAGGGCTCTTTGTTAAAGAGTTTGTCTAAGGTTGTACTGCCACCTTAGGTATTTCGGCCGCCAAGCAGTAATGTCAGCATTACTGTGTCCCAGTTTGGAAGTGTAATGGTCCTGGTGAAATTACAGGCACATGGGACTTGTCAACTTATGTCTCAGGGTGAATGGGCGCAGTAATATGGCCCCTCAGATCTTTGAAATTTAAAGCTCTGAGTGCACTGTAACTGTTATGGATAGGTGTGTAGCTTACCATCAGGTGCACAACTTGTTCGTCCCTTCACTTGATAAAATAAATAAAACTGAACATTTATCCTGTTATCTGAACCCACTCATCTTGGAAATTTTGGATCCATTAACTACGGTGAAGCGGCTTAAGCGAGGTCATGTATTGTAGTTGGAAGGTATGTTCGCTTATAGCTTGGGAGCTGATCACAAATAAAATATTAAATAAAAATCCATGTTAATAAGGATGTAAAACACATAATTTATGTCTCTTTGCCTCAAAAATATGTTTTTATATCCTTGTTGCTATACATATAATTTTTAATAAAGCATAATATAAAGTTTTAGCCAACTAATTTAAACTGATTCAGCATTGACAAATTGATAAAAAACTAAAAAATGCTTTTACATATTTATACACAAATGTTATTTATTTCTCAGTTTTATTTCATTACCACAAGCATTTATTTGTGTATTGTATATTATTGTATACATATACTCAGAGAATTTACATTAATAATAAATGTTACAAAACATGTTGTAATCATATAATTATTGTATTTTTCCCTCTATGTTAGGTTCTTTTTTTCAGCTCTATTTACTTAAGAACTAAATTTTAAGTCACAATAGGATATTTTTAGAATATTTTATAGTGCTAAATTTACAAGTACTTGAGAAAAATAAAAAATAAAATCAGACATAATACAACATCTTTAAAAATGAAGGACTCATCTAAGGAGAGAACTCATCACCATTTTCAACCCTTTATTATATGACTCCTCTAGAAATAGAGTTTAGGCCATGCAGGTTCAGCCACACTAGCTCAATAAAGGTTGGGGCTGCACACATTTTCTAAAAGTTGTGAATGTTTCGTCATTATATTTTCCTTTTCCACATGCAAAATAAGCACCAAGATGTTGCATGGCGGACGCCAGCCTGATGCACTATACCACGTTTGCCTTTACGTTCACAAGAGGTATTGTTACTAAGTCAAGTTTTGTGTGGATATGGGTCCATCGTTTTACGTGACAATCCAAATATCAGGGTCAAACTCACGAAATGTATTGTAACTAGTAAATTATACAAAAGTATAAGTCTTATATTATAAGTATAAGTAAGAAGTCTCGTCTCGTGTTTAATGCTGGGGCCATATCTGAGACTACCTTAACTATAACTGCAAAACAGGTGGCTTCTATAATAAAAACCATGGTTAGGGGTAAGTCACCGGGGCACGATGGTCTCAGCATTGAACATCTGCTGCATGCAGGTGTTCACTTGCCCAGGGTTCTTTCAATGTTTTACACCCTGTGTATGGGCCACTGTTACTTACCGGACGATCTCATGCGTACTGTTGTGGTCCCAATTGTGAAGAATAAGACCGGTGATTTTTCTGAGCTGTCCAACTATAGGCCGATTTCATTAGCTACCATTGTAGCCAAGGTGCTGGACAGTGTGCTGGATGGTTATTTGAAGGGGCACCTCCGTTTGAATGACGCGCAGTTTGGCTTCAGGTCTGGATTGTCTACGGAGAGTGCCATCATGTGCCTGAAGCGCACTGTCCAGTATTATACAGCTGGAAGAACACCGGTTTTCGCGTGCTACCTCGACTTGTCCAGAGCGTTCGATCTAGTATCTTATGACGTGCTGTGGGATAAGATCGAACAACAGTCGACCATGCCTTATGAGATCACATCCCTCTTAAGGTTTTGGTACAGCCACCAGAAAAACAGTGTGAGATGGTCCGGTTCGTTTTCAGGCGAGTACGGGTTGGAGTGCGGAGTGAGGCAGGGGGGGTTAACCTCACCTCGGCTCTTCAACTTTTATATGAATGAGCTGATCGAGGAGCTCAACAAAACTAAAATTGGGTGTCACGTTGATGGCATTTGCGTGAATAACATCAGCTACGCAGACGATATGGTCTTGTTGAGCCCCTCGATCGGTGCTCTCAAGCGTCTTTTGCAGATTTGTGAACGGTATGCGGTGGTCCATGGACCAAGTACAATGTTAGTAAAAGTGAGCTGATGGTTTTTAAGGCTGGTACGAAAACTTATAATGTACCACCACTCACTCTCTCTGGCGCTCCTTTGAAGACAGTCACTAAATTTAAGTACTTGGGTCACTGGGTCACCGAAAACCTCTGTGACAACGAAGACATCGAGCGGGAGCGGAGATCGTTGGCAGTCCGATGCAATATGTTGGCCCGCAGGTTCGCGCGGTGTACGAGAGACGTAAAAATAACGCTCTTCAAAGCGTTTTGCGTCTCCTTTTACTCGTGCGCCCTTTGGGTGAACTATACGCAGAAGGCGTACGACGTACTCCGCGTACAGTATAACAACGCGTTCCGGGTGTTGTTGGGGCTGCCGCGGAGGTGCAGCGCGTCCGGCATGTTTGCCGAGGCGCGGACGGACGGCTTTGCGGCTGTCATGAGGAAGAGGTGCGCCTCCCTCGAAGCCCGCATCCGTGCCAGCCCCAACACCATCCTGTCCGCGTTCGCCGACCACTGGGACGGACCAATGGTCGCCCGGTGGTCGTCACTACATGTCTAACGTTGGAGGTTTTTTAGTTTAGTTTGTTATTTTATTTGTACATTTTTATTTTTTGCTAACAATAGTGCTTAAGATTTTCTTTTTATATGATACTAACACTTATGGACTTATGGTCTGAAATAAAGATTTTTATTATTATATTATTATTATAAGTATTGTAATATAGAGTAATGAATGTTATGAAGTACTTCAAAATGGTCTATGACTCAGCATCTGAGGACTGTACAAATACACGTCGCTTGCTGTTATTCTGCTATAGCTTGTAACAGAATGGAGCATAAGAACATAACAAATAAAATTAATTACTCATCCTCTTATAGAGACTATAGTCTTTAACTGCCCCTGTGGCCGAGTGGTTACCATGCTGGACGGCTACGCCTGAGTTCCCTTGTTTCACAGGCCGGGAGATATATTTGTATGGCTTGCATTTATTTCTCTCGTGATTTTGAGTATAATTTGTGGTTGTCTAGCTGTGTATCCAAGGCCAAGTCCTTTTGCACCTCTTTATCCAACGCAGGCAGTTGCTCTTCCTTTGATAGGTATGTGATACTGAATACTGGCAAGGCACAATCTTCAAGCATTGAAATTATAAATATTGTTATTGAAATATGACATCTTGTACAATACGCTAAAACATTGTTGAGTGCAAATTGGTACAGTTGGAAGAAGAGACTGACCCAAAAATATACAAATTGCTTTGAGAATAGTGAAAGGTGTTCCATTAGATGAATATGCAGTAAAATTGCATTACCACATGCTTTCACATACTTTTGTGGCAAAAATGTAAAGTGATCTTAATTAATGTCTGTATTGATGATAAAAGCTACGTCAGACATTTTTTAGCTCAGGACCCCGATTCAGAACATCTCGAAATTTTAAAAGAATTATTGGATTGGATATTACATTATTATTATTAGTACATTAATGACGAATCTGAATTCTATTTACTAGGCAATAACATTTAAATTCTTCTAAAGAAATCTACCGCGCGGTCGTCTATCGCTCGGCGACCGCGCGGGGTGAGCGCGATGAAATTCGTGTCGAATAAATACGCCCTTAGCCGGTTGAGAAGTTCGAGTAATCGTACGGGAGTGACGTCATTTCGGTTCGGTTTCGAATACGACAGTTTGACGTTCGATTCGGGTGTTGTGAATAAAATCCGTTCTCAAATTAATCGCGTAATCGTCCGGAATAATCGCGTAACATATATCCAAATCAGTACAGAGTACTAAAAAACCGACCTCAAAAATCATTCATCCCCTAGTTTACCACCCTTAGAGGTCGAATATTTTCTTCAAATTTAAATGGGACCACTTCTGAGGTACCCTCTTTCAAAAAAAAGAATCATCAAAATCGGTTTACAAAAGGCGGAGTTATCGCGTAACATACATACAAGAAATATACAGTCGAATTGAGAACCTCCTCCTTTTTTTGAAGTCGGTTAAAAAAATACAGTCGAATTGAGAACTGTAATTGTAGTTGATACGAAGATGGAACAAATTCAAAGACAAAATCCTGCGATCCGGCTGAGCTTGAACCAGCGACATCTTTGCCTAACGCGGGCTATAGCTCTCCCAACAGAGCTACGGAACGAGTCAGCAGAACTTACATATTTCTCTATGTGCTTGCCTCAAGATCTTTATGTTTGGTTTTAACGGCCTTTTTCGTATGAACTGGAATTGAACCAGTTTTCTCATAGATGGCTATAAGCTGGTGAGCCCGCACTCGGTGTGTTGTTGTCCATATAAATACACGGAATTAGATCCGCTGCGATCCCAACTTGACACGCGCGCTCTCTCTATGTATTTCATGTTTAAATATTGCAAAAAAGAATTCGTTTAAAAATTTTTAAATACAGGATATATGGTAATTAAGATTGCACATAACAGAAGCAGAATGTTCTATTAACTGACAACCAGACTGGTTAATTAGGTGTAATTAATTAATGTGATTTCTCTGGTTATTAACAAGCCCATTGTGTTGTTCACAGTGGTATGTTTGATATAGTAGCAGTTTTGACATGTACTTTTGCTTATACCACTCTTAAGTAATCTGGGCTGGTTTGTACCAGCCCAGATGGTCTTGAGACCATGCAGAGTGAGCCTCTTCGTGTCCCTTGGTTTGACCATGTTAAGTTAAGCAGGGGTCAAATTATGCGCATAGGTTTCGATCCGGACACGTTCCATTAAACAATTTTTTATATTTGATGCGGAGGCTGAACTCACGGAATTGCGAAGTGTGTGGGATTGCTGAGTACATCATTTGCTCATGGAGTGTGTTCGGACGTAACCTTTCAGGGCGCGGTTATTTATACAGGCTGGTTTCCGTATATTTAATGTTGGGTAGTTTCAATCTGTTTGTAGCGCCGCGTTGATTTCGTATACTTGTTTAGTTAGTGTTAGGTAGTATTTTGATTTATCTGTCTGGATTTTATTAAGTGTTTTCTTGATGTACCGTTTTTCTAATGGGGCTGACATGTTCAATAACGATCAAAGCCTCTAAATAAATAAAGGTTAAAAAAAGTAATCTGGGCTTATACTGACATTGTGAAGACTGATATTGTCCACAAATGTGTTAGCTGAGAAATGACTGAGAGAAGCATCATAGGACTCTATATTTAATTTTCAGATTATATTCAAAACTGTACATGCTATAGTCTGTGTTTGATTCGAGGACCGATCCCGGACAGAGTAAAATAAGAAACGAAGAACGCTGTAGCATTAATTATTCTGGGATTTTTGGTAGATTTAATTTTTAGAAGTAGTAGAGCTCCTTGTGAAAGAGTTCGTCCAGGGAAGTACTGCCACCTTACTTATTTCTGCCACCAAGCAGTAATGTCAGCATTAGCGTGTTCCGGTTTTGAAGGGTAATGGTGCTGGTGAAATTACAGGCACATGGGACTTGTCAACTTATATCTCGGGGTGACGGGCGCAGTGGCAGTGCACCTAACATTTTTGCGATTTAAAGCTCTGAGTGGCACTGCAACTGTTACGGACAGGCATGTAGCTTACCATTAGGCGCAGGACTTGTTCGTCCCGGGACTTGATATTATATTAAAAAATATATTTTGTTTTTACGATAAATCTTTTTGTAGTACTATGGTAGCACTGTTTCTTGTTGTCATGGTAAATTCAGGAAATAATTACATCTTTATAACCTCGAAATAGAATATAAATAATAATACATAAATAAAAATGAGTGAGGTATCCCGAAAAAGGGTAAAATTGAAAACACATCCCAAGTCTAAATAAATATGAGGATCACAGTGATGGTCCTACGTTAACGTAACTGACACCGGGGGCGTTGATAGATAAATTATTCAGATATTATATTGAATAATATATCTGATGTGGGCGGCCAATGTAATAAGCGCACGTGTAGAAAACGTCATAACAATGTTGGGGGAGTGTTTACTATAAATGCTATTGTGTTTCTGGGTTCTTTATTATGGGATTCACCTTTTAACCGACCATCCGAACCATCAATTTTAAATTTTTACATTTTTTGTTTACGCCTCTCAATTCCTATTCTAAAATGTTTATTTATTTTTTGTTTCATTGTATTTTCTTATATTGTATTCAATATCTTGACTTGCGGTACCCTATTCATGTACTCCATGTGGGTCATGTACTCCACTCTACTATATAAACGTAATGTAACGTTTTGTAACACCTGACTATGTACATGTAACAATAAATAATACAAATACACTACAATTACGGTTAATATTTAGTAATTTACAATAGACTATTATAATCTGTACAATTAGAGTTAAAATTAATTTCTAATATACATCCACGCTCAATCGAACACGCAAATCCACGCAAATCGCAGTTTCACTTGTTTAATTAGCGAAGTTTACAAATATATTGGTAAATAACTACCGCCTACTAGTGATTCTATTTCTATTATAAACCCTAAACCCGATTGCGTCAGAGTTCGAAATCGAGTTATTATTTCGGTGTAATAGGTAATGGTAGGCATAGCCATTACCTTTTGGGTTTTATTGAAACTTATTATTCACCTTCGACATAGGTCGGTTTTTTTGGTACTCTGTACTGAGATTATTATCTTATTAAGTTTCATTTTCATTGTTAAGAGTGTATAGAACCTCAAATGGCTTTGGTTAATTCCGCATTACAGTGAAGGCGTTGGATCAATCAATTTAAAAAAAAAATGTAGTAAAATATATACACTGATTACTACACGGTGTGAAAACACGACTCCTAAAAGTTTTTACGATAGAAAAAAAAATTACTAGAAAGCCGCTGTATTAAATATGTTAAATATGTATGTTAAATACCAATTATGTTTTTTTATATAAACTGAACTAAATAAAAACACGTATAGTATACTATATACGTTCTTTTAGTAGCAGTGTAGCTCCATGTGAAAGAGTTCGTCCAGGGCAGTAGTGCCACCTTACCTATTTCAGCCGCCAAGCAGTAATGTCAGCATTAGTGCGGTTCGAAGGGTAGAGGTGCTGGTGAAATTACAGGCACATGGGACCATTGACCTACATGGGACTTATGTCAACTTATGTCTCAGGGTGACGGGCGCAGTGTTAGTGCCCCTCAGATCTTTACAATGTCACGCATGTACTCCTATTCATTTGGCTATACTTAGGATAAAAGATAACTCATTGTGTGAATGCGGTCTAGATGAAGGAAACGTGGACCATATATTTTTTGACTGCCCTAAATTACGGTGTCTATCCCTCGTCCTACTTCCTTTAAATGCCTTTTGGCCCTATCATCTCACCAAAAATGTATCACATTTTTAAAAAATTCATACATGTAAATCATATTAAACTGTAAATATTATTCATGCACTAACACTATATTTAACATATATACATGTTTCTAACTCGACTGCCTCCGTGGCCGAACGGTTACCATGCTGGACTGCCACGCGGAGGTCCCAGGTTCGATTCCCGGGCCGGGAGAAATGTTTGTATGGCCTACATTTATTTCTCTCGTGAGTTTGGGTGTAATTTGTGGTTGTCTATATGTGTGTCCATGGCACCCGCGACACAGGGTTTCCCTAGTGCGGGGCTATGTTGAGTGTGTGCGTTATTTATTTATTTATTATTTATTTAACCACTTGTGTTGTCTAATTTGTGCCGTCTCTTTTGTTCTAGAATTCAATTTGTGCAAAAATTTCTTCGATTCTCCCTCTGAGTCACCGAACAAAATTGTAACACATCCTCCATACCGTTTATGAAACTAGAAAACGGACACTGGCAGAATTGAGAGGCTAAGTAGTCTTACAAGCCATTCATTAAGAAAAAAAGATCTTTGCAATTTAAAGCTCTGAGTGGCTCTGTTACTGTTATCGACAGGCGTGTAGTTTACCATTAGGCGCACGACTTGT
The DNA here is from genome assembly GCF_003589595.1 of Hyposmocoma kahamanoa. Lineage (NCBI taxonomy): Eukaryota > Metazoa > Arthropoda > Insecta > Lepidoptera > Cosmopterigidae > Hyposmocoma > Hyposmocoma kahamanoa. Next base: position 3,602,756 of record NW_020653575.1, on the reverse strand, counting down.
TCGTCCCGTCACTTGATGTTATATAAAAAGTTTTCAAATGGCCTTAATTTCGTTTGTAAAAAAATAAATTCTGAAATGAAACCAGCGTCTCTGCCGCTCGACCCAAGCAAAAAGAACCGTATTGGCGCGGTAATAATTTGAATTCGACCAGAGGTGGTATGGACTCTTAAGCAAAATCAGCAAAATTGACATTTTTCAAGGAAAGAAAACTCTAGGTGCCAATATCCCGCAATTTACCAAAATGCAAATGCGTTCGATATGATGGCGGCACTTCACATGGGTACTTGTACCTTGTACTCGCTTTTGGGTGTTTGATGTACTTGGAAAAATACTTGCCGTACAGACAAACCGACTCATCCGTAGAACAAGGACCTATGTGCAAGATGCTGCTTATTCTCAGGACATTGTACTTTTCGTTCGTTGTTCTTGATGTGCGTGGCAATCCGGCATGGGAACCGTTCGGCCACTGAGGCAGTTAATTTAATAAAAATTGTTTTGTTTTTTAAATTTTATATCCTTCGTGGGGAAGTACTAAGTGTTGGGAATCTACAAATTTGCTCTTTATTAAGTTGGCATTTGAAACACGCATAAATGATATGTCATTTGTGAAACTACCTGTTATTCGTGAGTAGTATCTAGCCGTCGTAATTGTGCCGGTTTATGACCTCCCTTGCAAGGCCGTCGAGCAATTAGTATCTTGCATTATGCGTTATAGTGCGTGGGCGTTGAATACTTAGTCAGCTGCCTATGAATTGTTTGATTGTTGTTGAAATTTCGTTACCTCTTATTATTGACACAAAGATCAAACAGCTACAAAGAGAAATTCATTCGATATGGCTGGATACGAACCAGCGCCTGTTTGCCGGACCGGGGCTATAAAAATTGGTTATCTTATTGTGAAAAAAAGATGTAACAAGTTCTGGATCGGTAATGAAATTTAAACTTTGCCCAGTCGCTATATCGTTGAAATTCCAATACCTTTATTGTAAGTTACGACGTTTTGATTTTATATCGAAATTTTATTCAACATGCTGCCATCTTGCGGCCAGTAGCTGGACGAACAAACGATTGCCATCTGAACGAATAGATAATAAAAAAATTGTAAATTAATAAAAATTAAGTGTTATAGAAATACTACTATAACAAAAGTCCGCGCTAAAAAGTGTCCGAACTTATAGGGCGTTAAAATCGTATACAGAGCGTCATTCACGCTTTAGTCTTCGTTTGTTTGACTAACAGCGAAGCAAGCAAAATTAGACAGTACTGCAATGACATTACAATTTAAATTCAACGTTTTAGCTTTTTCATATTCCTTTACATGTCACTACGTTTAAATAGGTTGACTTGGGACATTTTTTTCGTGGTTTTTGTATTAGACCCGTCGTCCATTTATTTGTAGGTCAATGACTACGGGTAATATTTTTGGTGTGATTTTTGCACCTCAAAACAGCACAATAAGGCATTTTTCTACGTTTTTAGACAATTTGCACGAAAGAATGACAACCCTACCATACGAAGCGAAAATGACGGACTGAACTCAAGTAGGCTTTCGAGACCTATAGTTGGCACGCGCCAGACGGTAACTGGTTAGTTAACGTGTGGTTTTTTTTTATAATACTAAGTGACGGGACAGTCGTGCGCCCGGTAGTAAGCCACACGCCTGCCCATAACAGTTGCAGTGTTACTCAGCGGTTTAAATTAAAGAAGTTTAAATGGGCACCGCCACTAGCGATGCGCGACTTTGAATGTTACTAATACTAATCATTCGAATGCACAAATTATTCGCCTAAGTCGAATCCAAGCACAATCATTTGACTCGAGTACAATGATTAGCAATACGGAATGCCAATGCCATTCATGCCGGTCGGGTGCTCGAGTCGAATGATTATTATACCGGAACACCTCATTCATCATGTCCATACCAAAATATCCCTGTCCCCGTCACATTTACAATATTTATCGTTATGTCAGAGAGGGCTAGGTGATCACGAACAGAAATGCTCTAGGGAATCTATGGATTAGTACCACTAATTAGTAATGAATAATCATTCAGGGTCGTATTCCAGAACTCTACTCAATGCTCAAGTCAGGATCTGAGTATGATTTCAAGCATTGGAAATACGACCGTAATGGCAGGGACTTGAGTATGATTTCGAGTGCTTTAAACCATACTCAAATCCTGACTTGAGCATTGAGCAGAGTTCTAGAATACGACCCTTAAATACAATTAGTCGAATATCGATATCATTCACAAATGCGCATCTCTAACCGTCACTGCGCCCGTCACCCTGAGACATAAGTTGACAAGTCCCATGTGCCTGTAATTTCACCAGCACCCTTACCCTTCAAAGCTGAAAGGTAGTAGAAGGTGGCAGTACTTCCCTGGACGAGCTCTTTCACAAGGAGCTCTACTGACACTAAACTTTACTTCTTCTGTATTTATTGTTCTGTGGTTATTACGCTCGATAACTACTTACACGTAAAAAAAGTGTACTAGACTCGGAATATGTGTTAAAAATTAAGGTTGTAGCCTACCCTTGGAGTAAAAAAGAAGGCTCCGTCCACATAATATAACACAGAAGAGGAAAAGAAAGGCTGGAACAAAGTAATATTATGATATAAAAAAGGTACACACAATATAAAACACTCCCTACTAGCACTAAACAGTTGAAAGTCCAAGTACGGGGTCAAGAGCACGTCAAGCTGGACACTAAAGGTTTAAATTTAACTCTATGCCGCTTGCAATAAGAACAGTCCAAAATCCAAAGCTTGATGTGCTCTTGACTATACTTACCCCAAGAGGGCCTATATGCGCGTATAATATATCTAATGCTTTAAAAACAGTTTAAGTTGAGTTGGAGATTTACATGATGATGATAAATAAGACCGTCCTCTCGCTTCGAGAATTTTCATGAAAGTGATGACGGAACGAATCAATGTAAGAATAATGATGGAAAAGGAATTCGAGAACGATTCAAAATTTTAAAAGTAAGTACCCAGGAACCAGTAAAGAAAGAAAAAAGAAAGAAAACTGTTTATTACACAAGCACAGACACGCATATATAAACAAAACAACAGAGGAACAATAATAATAAAAAATTATCAATTATATTAAAAATTAATCTTTCAGGTTTTGGGAGAGGCGAGTCTAAAAAAGGACAATGATAATAATAGTAATAATAATTTAAAAATTAAAAGAATTGATATAATTATTAGAGATGCCAGGAATATTCAGCTATTAATCGGTATTCGGCCACTTTTTTTTTGATATTCGGTATTCGGCCGAATACCGAATATCAAATAATGAAAAAAGCACACATTATTCAAAATGTATCATGTATTTTAAATACAAATTATTGCTTTAATACATTGACTTACAATTATATGGACGTCGGGTCCGCGCTAAAAAGTGTCCGCACTTGTAAGGCGCTAAAATCGTATACAGAGCGCGACACTCCGCTTTAGTCTTCATTTGTTCTACTGACAGCGCGATACTGCGATGACATTACAATTTAAATTTCGAATAGGTTGACTTGGGACATTTTTTTCGTGGTTTTTGTATTAGACCCGTCGTCCATTTATTTGTAAGTCAATGCTTTAATACTTAAAATCAATGAGTGACAGATTGTGATGAATAAAACAATTTTTCGGCATTGGTTGGTGTCGCGAACTCTTTGCTAAAAATTATTTTTCTACTGTTCTGTCATGTTTTTGTTTTATTGTATTGTTTTTCTGATTTGCGATAGTCACTGTATCGAATTATATTTTGTGTTTCATCCATATTCGTGCTCATTTCTTTAGTTTCTTCACTCCAATTTCAAACAGTCCACATCGTCTACTACAGTTGGTAACAAACGATTGCGCTTTTCCTCATAAACAATTCCTGCTTCTGAAAATAGCCTCTCACTATAAACACTACTGCCAGGAGACGATAGATAAATCTTAGCACATTTTGACAGGCTTGGATACTGCTTTGCGTTTGCTGACCACCATTTGTAAAGCTTTAACTATTTGAACTGCCTCCGTGGCCGAACGGTTACCATGCCGGACTGCCACGCAGAGGTCCCAAGTTCGATTCCCGGACCGGGAGAAATATTTGTATGGCCTACATTTATTTATCTCGTGACTTTGGGTGTACCTAATTTGCGGTTGTCTATGTGTGTCCATGGCACCCGCGACATAGGGTTTCCCTAGTGCGGGGCTATATACATATAAAAAAAGGATCTGCCGTTCGATCTAGTTTTCAAATAAAAATCATTCTTATGTGCAATAGAACTTTTCTCCACATCCTCATAATTTTTGAATATTATATGTAGCGACTTCTTCAAAGCAGGTCCAGAAACTGTCATGTATTGATTCTATTGTTTTATCATTTTTTAACAAAAACACCCCACCCCCGTTACTTCCGCACGCAGCGCCATGAGACAGATCGTAACAGGTCGCGCGTGAAATGCGTAGATCTTGCGCCAAACATTCGGCAGCTGAATATTCGGCGCTTCGGTCGTTAGTGTGGCCGAATATCCGATATCCGACATTCGGTATTCGGCCAAATTACTATTCGTGGCATTTCTAATAATTACGCAGTATCTAATTCACCGTCGCGGCTGGTGTAATCGGGACTTGCTCAGCTTTAGCCACAAATATCTTTTTTTAACTGATTTTCAGCAAGCCCGGGGCGAGTGAGCCACTGACAACAATAAAGAACTCTACAATAAATAAATAAACAAATAAGAGGGTGATAAAAAGGTGGGAAGACGGTGAAGTAGATCGCATCGTCACAAGGTTAAATTATGAATGTTAATTCTGTGTTTATTTGAAACAGAATAGTGTGCCTATTGTCGATAAGAAACATTTAAGTTACCTTTAATCATACAGTAAACTGTAAGCATTCGCCAGTAAACTGACCTAGTTTTGTTATCGCGATTGTAGTGATTAAGTTTAACGACGTTTCTTTTTATCTATATGGTTAAAAAAAATGAATGCTTGTTCCCGCAGTTGCTGAATATTAGATTCCACTGTTGGGGATTGGTCTCCTCTAAGGACAGGGTTAAATCTTCTGTTCTTTCTTTCTTCTCTTTTTCAGAGTTAATAACACTCAAATTAACCTTCAACATCTCAAACCCTCGACAGAAAACAATGTACTCCAAAAAGACAAGTCAGTAAACTAAATAATATACTTCAATTACTGACTGAAGTATAATAAAACAAAAAAAACCATGAATACTACTATGCTAAGAGTTTACAGTAGAGATGAAACGGATAGCAATTTGGCCGGATATCGGACATCTGGTAGCACGTAGGCCGGATAGCCGGATATCTGACACACTTCTGTAAATATGTCGCGACAGGTTTACAGCGCGCATCGCGACTGTACTTTTGGCGAAATTTACTAAGTAGAGATTCCGGAACCGGATATGTTTTGAAGAACCGGGAATTTCAGTACTAGTCTTCAACGGAACCCGGATTTCCCGGTTCTTTCGGTACAAGCTAAATAAGTAAGTAAGCAAATGATACTCGACGGGTTAATAAAGGGATAGGTTTCACAAGTAAAAACGGTCAATGTTGGAGCTTTTTTCATTAAAAAGAACGTAATACAAATCAGTGAACTTAATTTTTCAGCATTCTTATTCTTGGAAATTAAAATTAAAATATAAAAAAAACTTTTGCAATCGAAGTAACTTAAACCTCCTCTAGTCACATCAAAACTGACGTTATTTAAATCATGTACACTAAAAATCTCAGTTAATCAGATCTTAAATCTTTAAAAAAATACAACCATTAAAAATTATTATACACTCAACATTTTAAACATAAATTACTGGTTAGTTCTTTATTCTAAATAATTGAAATTTGAAAAAAAAAAGTTACTGAAACAAAATATACAACTTAAAAAAATACTATAAAAATCTCTCTAAGTAAAGGTGCTTTTCCACCAGGGAGGTGACACGATAATTGAAATTTGGCAAAATTTTAATTCTTCTCTAGCGCATCCACCGTGGCAATGGTCTGGATTGGCGAGAGTGGGCGAGTCGGCAATTGAAAAATTTGTTTATGTAACATTGAACCGTATTGTTGTCTACATAGATATTACACTCTGTAACGAATACACGATATCTCGCGCGAGCTCGTGGTATCTTTTAATATTAATCGCGTGTTTGTCGATACAGTCGTTTGCAATGAAATGTAAACGTTGACACTTGTAAATATTAGACATTTCAACCTTGCGTAGTGTTAAAAAATATGTAATCATGACACCATTTTTAAAAAGGTATGCATTTATTTCAGAGGAAAGTAAACAAGCTACAAAGATAAGGTAAAAAAAAGATTTTCGAAAATGAAATGTTCTTATTTTTGTAATATCTAATATTTATATGTATTCGAAAATGTGTCAAGGTTTACATTTCATTGCACACGACTATACGCACGATTTGAGATTTAACAAAAGATGGCTCATCTGATTCTTTTGCCGATAACATGTTTAATAATTGTTGTTTTGCTGGACACGTTACTTCAGCCGCGTGTTTATCGCTAGACGAACTGAACAGCACCGAATTGTCACTATCCACAACCATAGCGCAAACTCGTGCGAGCAATGGCAATTTTTGGTGGAAATATGCAAGCGAGATTTCTGTTCTCGTCTCGTCTCGGCGGCGGAAAACCACCTTAAACTCTGCGGAACATTTTTTTACTCCCTCCCTCTGCTCGCATTTATCGTCATTTAGTTTCGACCGCGTGAAAGCATCAACGTGCCGCGTAATTTTTTTTCACACCCTTACAAATCCGCACTAGGAAAACCCTGCATCGCGGGTGCCAAGGACACGCACATAGACAACCACAAATTACACCCAAACTCACGAGAGAAATAAATGAAGGCCATACAAATACTTCTCCTGGCCCGGGAATCGAACCCGGGGCCTTTGCGTGGCAGTCCAGCATGGTAACCGTTCGGCCACGGAGGCAGTTGAAACAAAAACCGAAATTGCACGCTGATTCCCGAAAGTATCGAAATAACCGGGAAACAATTTTGAATTCCCGGTTCTTTCATTACAATAAAAGAACCGGGAATTCTCGGTACTCTCGGGTCCGCGATTTCCCGGTTTTGAACCCTAATATTAAGTGATAAAAAAAAACCATTCAATTGGAGGCATGGGAAAAAATATTCCCGCTCTTACTGATCGGAGGACAGGGAAAAACCCGACATTTTGAGGTAAATCATACTAAATAAAGAAGTGCAAAACTATTTAAACAACATTTTAGGAATGTTCTGTTAAAATTCATTACGCCCGTCACGCTGAGGCATAAGTTGACAAGTTTCATATGCTTGTAATTTCACCAGTACCCTTACCCTTCTAAACCGCCAGTAATTCTCACATGACTGCTTGGCGACAAAAGTAGGTAAGGTGGCAGTGCTTCCCTGGACGAACTCTTTCATAAGGAGCTAGGAGGAACTAGCACCTGTTTGTCAGACCTGGGCTAACCGCTTTCACAACTGACCTACAGAACGAATCAGCAGACCTCACGAATTTGTCTGTGTCAAGATAAAGAATCTTTATTAAAACATTAATCAAATTTATATATTAAAATCACTATATACTATCACAAATAATAAAATTATCAAAATTTATTAACTCTTTTGCCGTATGCATACATTGTATGTGTGCATAGAAGTTTTGAAATCATCAATCCATTTTTCTTATCGTATTGATGGCATACACTATTTTACAAATTATATATTATGTACCATCGTCATGAAAGTATTTGATGATCGGAGTAACTGGCGTAATATACTCGTCGATTCTTGCCCGGAAAGGAATGTTACGTCGTGCGGAGAGGCTCCTTTCGTGCACTATCTCACCTGATGTTAAGCGACGATGTGACCGACAACGGGACGCGTTTGCCTAAAAACTGCTTATACACTGTAGCCTTGAATAGCTCCAAATTGTACTTTTTGGAAAAAAAAGATACCGGTAGAGCATTCCATTTCTTTGCCGTACGCATCAGAAAGGAGGAAGCAAAGTGCTTAGTGCGAATAGGTGGAATATCAACGACATAAGAATGGAGTGCTCCTGACCTTCTAGTCGACCGAAGGAACGGTGAGGGTGGAACTAAATTGAAAAGTTCCTGCGCACACTCCCCGAAATGTATCGGATAGAAAACCGACAAGCAGGCTACTTTTCTGCAATGGTCGAGATTTTGTAGCTTCGACTCCACAAGATAGTTGTTGTTAATAAAGTGTCTTTGCTTTTCGCTCCACCGAGTCCAAGGCAGCTAACTGGTAATGGGCAGAGCCGTCCCAAAGGTGGCAGCAGTACTCCATACACGATCATATCAATCCATTATACGTCTCGCGGGTATCCACTAAAGAAAGGGTCAAGGCATAGGCTGCTATGTTGAATTCTTTCGTAAGGAGCAGGTTTCATTTAACTGCCTCCGTGGCCGAACGGTTACCATGCCGGACTGCCACGCAGAGGTCCCAGGTTCGATTCCCGGGCCGGGAGAAATGTTTGTATGGCCTACATTTATTTCTCTCGTGAGTTTGGGTGTAATTTGTGGCTGTCTATATGTGTGTCCATGGCACCCGCGACACAGGGTTTCCCTAGTGCGGGGCTATGTTGAGTGTGTGCGTTATTTATTATTATTATTATTATTACGATGTTTTTCCGCACCGTCAGTGAGAGGTGTTGCTATTAAGCTTTTACGAATGTACGTAGAAATTGTAGTCCTATGTACACATTTCGACCTTTCAAATGAAAACCACTGTCCCCCTGGTCTATCCATCGGATGTAATTACATTTCACTTTTCTTTCTTGGGTTTTCCTTTTGTGTACGACCAATTGTTATTACTCAGTTCATTAAATTCGGACGAACATGCGAGATTGAATTTGGAATTCGTTTTCCGTATTATCATCGGAATACAGGGTTATTTTGTAATATACTAACAAGACTGTATTACTAACATAATTAACAACAACTCTATTTTATTCCGTGACTTTTAATAATTCGTCACATTTTATTTAGTACAAAAATATTTTTTTTTAAATAGATCCCTCTAAACGGTATAACTCTGTACGGTAACAAAAGAAAGCGGGAGTCGTCGGGGAGGACGCTCGCACGCTTGAATGTACTACCAAATGCAGATCTAAAAAGTGTCAGATAGTACAACAAAAATTTAAGTTTCTTTTTGATAAATTTACCACGTTTTGTAAAAAGTTCTTACGTATGATGTTTGTAATATTATTCTGCGAGGTTGTTAGTCTTTTATAAATAATCCTGTATATCAGATAAAATGTCAAGATAATTAATCTGAAACTGAGACATTTAGTTATTTACTTAGTTACTTATACATGTAACAAGCCAAGAGACGTAGGAAATTTAATTTCTGATTTGTGAATTTTCTTCCTTTATTATTTCACATTCTATCGTGTGCTTGTGGGAAGATATTAAACGTTTAATCTATCTAATTTGTACCATTTTACGTTAGTAATAGTCAACTTTATAGGATTTAAATGAAGGTCATTATTTTGAAAAGGTGTAATTTATAATAATTAATACAAAGATCGAACACTGAGATAAAATTACTTCGATCCGGCTGGATTCGAACCAGCGTCTTACTCTCTCGACGCTATGCCAACTAAGCCACGATACGAACCAACGGACCTTACGAATTTTTGTCTATGTATTTGAATTTTTTAACTTTTTTAGTCTTTAACTACTTTTTTAAAGATGTGTATTATTTGCTTAATTTCGTTTGATATTTGTATAATGTTATCTTAGTTTATAATGTAAATATAGTTCATAGTGTGTGCGCTGCGTTCGAGACAACCGCTTTGGTACGATACCCGCTTGATATCATTTTCATTTATTTATTTAGTCCATGGTCTACAATTATTTGCCTTAAACAAATATATTAATTCTATTTTCACATCTACTTACGTCTCATTTTGAATGCTAATCGTAATTAATTAATTTTCGATATTTGTTTAATATTTACCGTTAAAAAAAGCCGTGGTACCATAATGGTTTGACTTACGGCCTTTCATGTGTTTTCGGAGCTTTTGTACAAAATTTAATTGAAAAATTTACCACATTGATCTTTTCGGCGAAGGAAAATATCCTGAGGAAAACTGCACACATCTGCAAAGTAATTTCATAATTATTTAAAAAACCAATATCACTGCATACACAATCTCTAGCCCATGCTAAAGATTTTTTATGTTGCCAAGTGACGAGACGAACAACTTGTGCGTCTGATGGTAAGTGGATGTGACACTACATGAGACAAAGTTTATAAGTCACATGTGCCTGTAATTTTACCAACACCCTTCAAAACTGGAACGCAGTAATGTTCACATTGCTTGCCGGGTGAAATAGGAACGGTGACAGTACTAACTGGACGAACTCTTTCACAAGGAGCTCTTCAGTTACAGTTAGCGACCAATTCGTCTAATTAACTAAAAATGCGGACAATTTGGAAGGTAAATATAGCATTAAAAATATGCTATCTGGATTTAGTCATAGGAAAAACACACACTTTGCAGTAATGAACAAGTTATGATTCACCCGTGAATTCATGATACACAGACGTTAAAAATTAATTCACAAATTCTACAAATTTACGAAAGCCATTTTTTTTGCTATAAAACATTCGTTTGTGTTAAAGTAACCCTTTTGGCTGTCTTATGTAAAGAGTTGTATTTTTAGATGTAACTTTAGACGCTAAATTGCACTGGGGCCCAAAAGTAAGCTATCGCAATGGGTCACTACTGCAGTGTACGGGATTAAAAAGCCGATACCTTTAAGACGTAAAAACCACTAGATTGGTTTACTTTAGCTACTTTCACAGTTTTATGTCATACGGAATTTTGCTTTTCGGTGGGTAATATAACTGATGTTAATCAAATGGTTATCCTGCAAAAACATCCAGATAAGGCAATTAAGACCTCAGAGTGTCTTTGAGAGATAAACAAAATTACCATTCTTACCACAGGCTACACCGCAAACGAAGCTAGCTAACTTAGCTCACGTAGTTGCATGCAAAGCTAAGCGTGGGGTTGAACGGTGGTAGAAGAGCGACATATTTTACGTAGCTAGCGGGATCATTGGGTTAGTTTCGTTAGCTCGGTTAACTTAGTTCGAGGTGTAAACCGAAGTATTAACAGATGTCCCGGGTACGTTAGTTTAGCTACGTTCGCGATGTGGCTTGCGCATTACACAAGTATCAAAATATATGTATAAAAATGTAATGTTTTATAATTATTAGTACAAAGATCGGATACTCAGAAAAAAATTCCTTCGATCCGGCCGGATTCGAACAGACGTCTTCTAGCATACCGTGCCAGACGCTATACCAACTAAGCCACGGAACGAACCAGCGCAGCGCATATCACGAATTTTGTTGTCGTGTCTTTGTACTTATTTGGTTTTTTCAACGACTGTTTAGCATTAATAATTATGACAAACTAGTGTAGTAATTTCACATAGAACATAATTGAATCTCAATTCAATAAAAATTTAAATGTAATTTTTGTTAAGAAGAATAGTATTTTTTAAAATTTCCGCCTTACCTATTTCTGCCGCCAAGCAGTAATGTGTGAACTACTGCATTCCAGTTTTGAAGGGCAAGGGTGCGAATGAAATTACAGAGAGATGAGACTAGTCAACTTATGTTTCTGCGTGACAGGCGCAGTTGCAGTGTCCTTCAGATCTTTGCGGTTTAAAGCCCTGATTGACACTGCATCTGCTATAGACAAGCGTGTCGCTTAACATCAGCGCACAACTTGTCCGTCCCGTCATTTGGTATTATAAAAAAAGAACTAATTATAGGTTTCAAACCACGATATTTTTTCTTTCTGTTTTACAAAACGATTACACGCTCCATGGTCACGGGTTGACTCACCTTCGTCACGGGTTGATTCAATAACATTCTAAAACCGTTTAAATATGTATTTTACCCATTTGTTACATTTTGGCATAATCGACCGATAAATGGGATAATGCATGCTTGATTGACAAGAAGCTTATTCACGTATGTATTTTTTGACTCCCTTCAAATTCTCAAGTTTGTTTCCTTGCTCCAGCGGTCACTTTCCCCTTCGGGTAGTTTACGTATTCACGTATGAGTATGACATCAATTATAAAATGTAATAAGCCACCATTTATGTTGTTGCAGCAAACGGACTGTGTCACCGAGCACAATCCTGAAACGTGAGCAGAAATGGTTGAGAATGCTCGAAAATTGGGAAGCCTTCATGAGCAAGAACTACAAGAAAGTGCGCGAGCGCTGCCGGAAAGGTACCTATATCACACTTTACGACGTATTTGTAGGAAATAAACTGGTTTTCTGTTCCTTTGCTAGATCTATTTCAAATAATTTATTCTCAGACATTTTTAGTTTATTATGCTCTATACTCTATAGGGCTATGTAGTTCCATTAGGATTTACAAAAATGTAAACCAAAAAACATTGACGTCCGCGCTAAAAAGTGTCCGCACTTGTAAGGCGCTAAAATAGTATACAGAGCGCCAAACTCCGCTTTAGTCTTCATTTGTTCGACTGACAGCGCGATACTGCGATGACATTACAATTTAAATTTCGAATAGGTTGACTTGGGACATTTTTTTCGTGGTTTTTGTATTAGACCCGTCGTCCATTTATTTGTAAGTCAATGCCAAAAAAGAAAAGATGTACAGTATTTGGTAGCTAGTCGTTCACGACATTTCTAGTTTATCGCCGTCTGAGATGCCATTTTTTGTTACAGCGTAGGTCCTTTGACCTGTAGACATAACATCATGTCGTAATGAATATATAAACGAAAGAGGTATGCCCGAAGTTAGTTAATCCAGCTAAAAGCGCAGTAAAGTAAAGCGTAATGGTGCGTAATGTATGGCTTAGTCCATGAATCTACGCATGCTTCGATCGTGTCACAATTCTTTCGCTTGTAACTTTTAATATAAAATTTCTTACGTTCCTACACGTGCTAACTAATTGCAACATTTTTAGACAGCCGCGTACATCTTCCAGTAATCAGACCGCAGGCGGATTTGGGGATTTTTTTAATAAAAAAAGAAAATATGTGCTCATTTGAACTCCCTTCTGATATGGTGGACAGTGACAATGAGGACGACGATGGAGCATGAACACCTAAATAATAGCCATTCACTCTCGCCATGACAAGGCCCAAGTTACAGCGTTCAGGGGATAAGTCTGCAGGCTGGGGATTTCCATAGCCGTTCGCCATATAAATGTGGAAGCAAAACGCTTCGTGCGAATCCTTGGAATACCCATAGCATAGGGCTGGAACCCCAGCCTACTACGTCTATTCCCCCGATGATGGAAGCGGGAAGGCGGAATAAATCGTACAATTCCGTCGCACACTGTCCGTAATTTACCGATAAAGTAGATAGATAGATATATAAAACATTTATTGTCTTCCCACAAGCACATGAAATAATTATAAGGAGAAATAGACACAAAACAGACCATAGCAAACATCTTATACCTAGTTAATCAGATAACAATAACTTGTGTGTGCTGCAGCAAGCAACAAGGTCCTAACTCAGTGTGAGTTTTGCCAAAAAGCATTGCACTGTATTCCGCTATCACCATTGGGGCATCATCATGCAGTGCATCAATAGAAAAATAAAAATAGGTAAACGTGTGGATAAGCAGTCAACTTTACCCTAGCTTCGACCTGACATACTTCTTTCGCTTACAACTTTACATAAAATCTCTGTCGTTCCTACAAACTGATTCAACGTTGTTAGACAACTCGCGTACATCTTCTGGCGACCATGCCAAGAAATACCTGCCTGCGGCTATTACCAAACTTAGACGTCAAAATCGATAGTAAAGTTTGTGCATTGAAGCACCATTTATGTTCCATCGGCAATCAGTTTTGCGAGCTCCAGTTGCTAGTTACAACTCAGTTTATTCTCCCAACGAGAAATCGTTCTTGTTGTTCATCGCAATTGATATTCCGCAAGCGCGCGTTCAAACTTTAAAAGGATTGATAGTGTTCTCTTTGGAGATTTGTTCGTGTCCGTGTTCCGACTTCACAAAAATACATTGTGTAGGCAAGAGCACATCAAACTTGACACTTTGGAAATGAAATATTTTTTTCTGATCTATTTTTGTTTCAGGGTCTTTACAGGTCACGCGGCCACGGTTTATTGACACTTTGGATTTCGAAACACTCTTATCACAAATGTCATAGGGTTGAATTTCAATGTTAAGTGGCTACGCATGCTCTTGTTCTTTATATACTCCTACGTTTTCACCTATTGGGTTATTAGGTGCTGGTGGTTTTTTTTTATAATATCGAGTGACGGGACGAACATGTCGTGCGCCTAGTGGTAAGCTATACGCCTGCCTGGTTCGTCTCAAAGTTGTCTCTTGTGTTGTTCTTAGTCAAAAGAAATAAATCATTATTTTCTTCTACTTTACTTTGGCGCGACGCTTTTATATAGATAAGTTTGTTTATCCCAACATAGTGGTTAATGTTTTCCAATGTGTTATGTAAATTGTAATGAGCTTGAACGACCTAAAACATTAATCTTTTATAAAGTAACATGCTTGCTCCAGTTTTCTTTGATAATTATTATACTTCATAAGAAATTATATTTAAAAAAATGTACCTGCAAATTAGGGTTGCACCAAACTAGCCAGCACGCTTCTGCACAGCGTTCGTATTAAACGTGTGTTTTAAGTTAGATTAATGATGATAATTGTTTCGACAATTTCCGACAGAGAACTCAGAAAAACAAGACTAGCTGAGACTTCGTCCTTTCCATCTCCATATTCTGCCCTTATAGCCGAAAAGCGCTATCTCAATTGGAAGAAGTTTTGAGAAAATCGAGTTTTTGTAAATTGTATTTTCGCACCTTCAACTTATTTATGCGTATTTTTGACTAATAGATTCATTGACATACCTACATTATCCATAAAATGTACCATTATACCTATTTTTTGAGATACCGCTATTTTGATTATAAAGAAAGGTTTCAAAAATTGAGATATAAATATACTTCTTAGTGGTTTTTTAAATGTTTTAAGTTAGATAGCGGTATTACTATTATATTATTAGATGCAAAATTATTGCTATATAATATCTGTTCATAGAATATTGGCACTACGCCACGTACCAGAATTATCTTGTTTACAACTCTGTCAGTCAACGGAGATTAATTAATTCCATTTCATTCCTTTCCATCATCGTGAGACTAGACATAGGCTGGGGTTCCACGCCTATGTTGTGGATATTCCAAAGATTCGCACGAAGCCTTTCGCTTCCACATTTATATGGCGAACGGCAAAGGAGTGGACTTCCCTGCCTGCAGACTTGTTCCCCGAACCAGGGCTCCGTCACTCGCTCAAGGTTATGGGATAAGTGCCTACCGCTGAGTGCGCCGACGTCGGCGCAAGCTCTCATACAAATCTTTCATTTACGGCTTCGCACTACTGCGCACTCTCCGAGCTCTTGCTCAGGTTCCTTTGTCCTTGTAGTGAGCGCTTCATGTCATTGGTCATTTCAGTAGGCTATTATAGCGTAGGTATCTTCGATTTTGTATGAGAGTGATGTATCTGTTACTATTAAGTAATCTGTGCCCGAACGCCATAAAGTGGGTCTTTTCAAGGCGAGAGTGAATAGGGACTATTTAAGTGTGCGTGCTACATTTTCGACCTCATCGCCGCTTTCCATCAGGTGAGATGGAGGTCAAATGAGCACTAATTTACTTCTAAAAAAAAAAACAACCATTACCAGCTACCATTTAAGAATTCACAAGTTACTTCTTAATTTTTAACCGACTTCAATAGAAGTAGGAGGTTCCCAATACGATTGTTTTTTTTTGTATGTATGTTATGCGATAGCTTCGGCATTTGTGAACCGATTTTGGTGATTCTTTTTTTGTTGGAAAGAGGGTACCTCATTAGAGATCCCATTTGAATTTGAAGAAAATATTCCGCCACTAAAGTGGCAAACTACAGGATGAATCCGATTTCGCGCACTTTCCGGTAACCGATTTCAGTAAAATTTGGCAAATAGATGTAATTCCACGAATTTTTGAGGTCGGGTTTTTAGTATCCTGTATGAGGTCATTATAAATGGGTTTACGTCTTGTTCCAAAGGCATACCAGCATCCGTCCGACCGAAAGCATGGCTGTACCTCTGCGGCGGCCAGCTGCTGTTACAACGACACCCTAACGATTACGAAGAACTGCTACAAGCCCCTGGAGACCCCAAATGCATGGACGATATCAGGAAGGACCTTCACAGGCAGTTCCCGTACCATGAAATGTTCATTAGAGAAGAAGGACTTGGGTATGTTAACAATGCTTCATTTTTCTTCATCTTGCTAATTTATTTCTTTGAATCATATATGTTTTTCGCCTTTCGCAGTTAGCTGGCTGATCATGTTAGCCACAGGTGTACTGCAATATAATTTACAGTCTAGTTTCATTTCCAATTACATTATTTATATTTTATAAATATAAATAATGTAATTGGAAATGAAACTACACTCATCAAAAGTAAATGTATATAAATAAATAAAATTATTTCTTGAATAACTTATTGTACAAAGGAATAAATAAAGACTAATTATGCGAATCAATGTAAAATACTAAATTACTAAGAGAATCCTGTGTTTCAGGTAAAAAGTACTAATAATACAGGTGGATACATTATTAAATTATAAACAAAAGAATAATTGAGCTCGGATCAAACACCGTTTTTGCCAATTACATACAGTTACTTTTTTAATGATTTTTTTAATAACATTAGTTTTTTTCTGATCGATTTCATAATTTTGTAAATAAATAAATAATTTAATAAAATATAAATATTGTTATTCCATTTTAATGGGGTAATCTAATATTTAAAAAAAATACGTTGGTCCCTAGACACTTTTGATGTGTTTGATATGTAACTATTAACAAATAAAACCCTTTCTAGCTCTTAAATGTCTATTCTAAGGTTGCCTGGAATATGTTGCTACTTAGCAATAAGGTCGCCTATTGTACAATACTTTACTCCGTGACACTTACATTACTGTTCTGAGTTGTAGTTGTAATTTTTAATGTGCAATAAAGAGTATTTTTCGAACTGTTTTTCGGATCTAAATCTCGTATGTTTTTTTTTTCAAACTAACTTAGACCTATAAACAATGGTTTGTTTTAAAAATCACAACGATCGGAGAGATACTGTCACTGCACACGTCACCCTGAGACATGAGTTGACGAATCCCATGTGTATATAATTTCATCAGCACCCTTCAAAACCGGAACGCAATAATGCTCATATTACTGCTTTACGGTAGCAGTTCCCTGGACGAACTTTTTCAGCCCTACTGCTAACTAACTGTACGTATTTAGTGATGAAGGGTGGATATTTGGAGATGTTAAGTGACTCGGAGAACAAATTTCTCATTCAAACCACTAGGTATTGTGCTATATAGATCCTACGCTATTTACTTGTTGAGATAGATTACGTTTGTTTGTAGCAGGTTACGGTTGTTAGTAGCAGTAGAGATAAAATAATTCGTCCATGGAATAACTGCCACTTTACCTATTTCTGCCGCTAAGCAGTAATGTGCGCATTACTGCGTTCCGGTTTTGAAGGGTAAGTGCTGGCGAAATTACAGACACATGGGACTTGTCAACTTATGTCTCAGGGTGATGGGCGCAGTGGCAGTGCCCCTCAGATATTTGTGATTTAAAACTCGGAGTGGCACTGCAACTGTTATGGACAGGCGTGTAGCTTACCACCGGGCACACTACTTGTTCGACCCGTCAAATGGTATCATATTACATAACATCCTTCGAAAAAACTTTATCTGATAAAATTACTGGTAGCTCCAGCAGACAAAGACTATCCGTGCAAAGCAGCAGTATCTTGGCAACATAGCGCTACGTCGGCTACACAGCTCTACGTTGGCTACATAGAGCTACGTTGGCTAAATAACGTTATCCATACGATGCATAAATAATAATAATTTACGTATTTTCGGACAACACAAATCCATATATAAATAAGTAACAGAATTATAAAATATGTTAGTAGTTATTTTAAATAAAGATTGCAAATCTCTAATACTGATAAGGCAGTTAGTAAAGAGTAACTCTATGCCACTTAAATGTTTCAAATAAAAAAAATATTGTAAATGTTATTTACAAAGAGCAACCCCTAGAGTTTCTTGCTCATTCTTCTCAGGGGAATCTGCCTTACGAATGAGCGGTAGAGTTTAACCATTGTGACGATTTCAAGTGTATTATTACGCTTACCTATGAAATAAAGATTATTTTGAATTTGAATTTGAATTAAAGTAAAATTGATTCTAAGTCCGAAGTATAGAGCTCACTATGTAGCAGTACAGACTTCTAATGACGTGACAACCGTTGGTGTCGAAACGTCAATAATTATTACCATTTCAAAGTGCGCAAGGAACTTGTTATTACACAAAATTACGTAGCAATTACGTTAGCTTTATGTGCTTCAAATTATTTATCTCTTTGCAATAACATTTCCTGCATTGACCGTGACTCGATTGGCTCTTACAATTATTATAATGCGGTGTTTCTATGAACACTGCGCAAAAAAAGGAAAACCAATACGACACAGTCGCCCTTGTCACACGTATGGTACCTATGTAGTGTGTTGCTGTTACTAGAACCACTGAAAATCAGCGTCGTAGCACTTACAAAGAGACCGTAATAAGCTGAGTGGAAGATGGCTTCCGTAATAGCATTGCGCACACTCTTATGCCATTTTTGTTACATAATTTATTTTAAATTTGTATTGAATTGATATTCAATTATTTTTTTGTGAAATTCTCCACTAGTTTCTTATAATTATTAATACAAAGATAGAACACTTAGTTTCTTCGATCCGGCCGGATTCGAACTGATGTCTTCTAGCAAACCGTGCCAGCCGCTATGCCAACTAAGCCACGGACCTCACGAATTTTTCTTTTCTTTGTTTTAATAATTATAACAAACTAGTGGAGTAATTTCACAAAAAATAATTAAATATCCGTTCAATACAAATTTAATCCATAATTTGTTACATCTTTTTAAATTAGAAACTATGACCAATCATTGTCAAGATTTCGTAGTGTTTATCATTTGTTTGTGCGCGTTTTTAGCAGTTCCTATAGTAATCGAGGCTTAAGGCACTTCCGTTGTTGTTTTTCTTCCGTGGGTTCGGTCTACATAAATTTATTAGATGTAGAGTATGAAAGAACAAAAGGCTGTAACAAAAATGCCATGATATTTTTATATCATTGCATTTTTGTATTATCTAAGGTATAACAGTGTAAAACACTCCCTAAACAGTCTTACGAACAGTCTACTTACCTCAAAAGAGCCTATAAGTACGTATTCTAATGATGAAAAAGAAGTAAATCACGCGAAGTTAGGGTTTTAAATGAGGTTACTTCATGAGCACGTCCTCTCGCTTTAAGAATTTTGATGGGATTGATGACGTAACGAATCAAAGTAAGAATAACGAAAGGAATTAGAGAACGATTCAAAATTTCAAAGTAAGTGGCCAGAAGTCCGAAAAGCGGGTGATAAAAACTGAGATGACAATGAAGGAGATCGCATCGTCACATGGTAGAAGGAATTGCCTAGTTTGAGACCACGTAAGTCACAAAACGTTTATCTCATTCTGGGTTAAGTAGATGTATTTTCTTGGTTTCTTACAATATTGTAATGACAATTTTATTGACGTGTAGAGAAACCAATTTTACGTTCAGAAATGGCATAATCTTGAATTTCACGTATTTTGACTTAGAACACTATTGTAACAGCAGTGCGATATATTCTTGATAATAATAATATTAACGCACACACTCATAGCCCCGCACTAAACTCTGTGTCGCGGGTGCCATGGATACATAGACAACCACAAATTACACCCAAACTCACGAGAGAAATAAATGTAAACCATATAAATATTTCTCTCGGCCCGCGAATCGAATCCGGGGCCTCCGTGTGGCAGACCAGTATGGTCACCGTTCAGCCATGGAGGTAGTTATATGTAGTATGTTATTAATATTATTAAATCTTTCTTATTTCCAGACAACAAGAACTATTCTCTGTGTTGAAAGCGTACTCAGTACTAAATCCAAAGGTGGGATACTTCCAAGCACAAGCGCCGGTGGCAGCATTCCTCCTAATGCATATGCCAGCTGTGCAGGCTTTCTGGTGCCTCGTTAGCATCAGCGATAAGTACCTCAGTGGATACTACAATCCTGGGTTGGAGGTGAGTTAAATTGACCAAGTGCATATCTTGACCGTGACAATGTGTAGTGTAATTACTAATACGATTTTGTATACAATAAGCCTGAGAGGAGACCCGTGCCCAGCAGTGGGGCGTATAATACATATTACACACAGGAAACGCTTCTGATAAGATATTATATTATGTGCTGTTTGCCTATTATTGAGTTTACACTCGAGTAATTTCTGCAGTGTTATTTTATGTTATCATCGAGTATATAACCAGAAATAGAGACGAAATGTCATTTAATTTGTTTGAAAACTATTCTGCCAAATCATTACGGTGACAACTGCGCTCCGATTGGCCAACCCGAATTCGAAAGAATTGATGGGTGTCGTCAATTGTTTCACTTCAAATCGACCAGTTTAACTTGAGCGTTTGCTAATAATGGACGATTTTTATTACCGACGAATGTGATTCCGTTTGTTTTGTAGTTAGATGTTTTGCTGTTTTTCCCACATCACCGAATGGATCAGCTCCCCATTGTTACAGATATTTATTATCTATAATACAATAAATACAGAATATTTTTGAAATATACGGAGACGTCACGCAGGTCAGTTGTTGGCGCTGTACTATTTCAATTTTCTAATTCGTGATTTCAGCACAAACGGGAGTTGATATTTAAAAGTGATATAAGGCCCATTTGCCTGATGAGTTGCCAGGTATGGATGGCCCTTATTTCGTCTCTATTTCTGGTTATATATTCGATGTTTTTATGTTCATGTTTAATAGAGTATTTCAGCTGGCGTATCTAATAAATAAATACATAAATGTGTTGATGATGATATGAGACCCATTTTCCATACCACTACTACAAAGATCATTACGTAAAGATAGCACACGACTTGTTTACCGCTTCAGCGCATACTTCAGCGTCAAGTTCATGGTTAATTGACTTTCTGTCTTAAACAGCGATTTTCTGTTCTAAACAGGCTCTACGAACAGGGTTTTCAAACACTCACACCCTGGAACCAATATGTGCTGACAGTAACTTAGTGTGTGATAATTCTTACCTTAAAATATGATTGTGAAATTCACAAAATTTTAATGTTTTCTTATTGTCCAAGTAAATAGATTGATTTCCTTTTTTACGAGATTGGTAAATAAATAGGGTTATAAGCCATTCACATACTCCTCTCTGACCTAATGCATGCTGTCAGAAATTTAATCAAAGTGATGAATATATTTTATTATAATCAAAACTTAGTTGTAATACCGACTTCTATGCATTAAGATACGGCATATAAATCATTGAAAGCATAAATCAATCTTATATGGCTAGACGGAAAATCGACTACGGAAGCGCACCAGTCTTTATTATTTTTCTTTTTACACAGTTCTGTACATGTGCTTGTGCAAATTGTACAATTGAATATTTTTTCCTATAGACTCCTAAGACCCAGCAAAGTACAATGGTAAACGCTCAATGTACATTACAATTCACAATATTATTTTATGCAGTCATGGCACAATGAGGACTCTTAATGTCGAGTACCGTGTTTAGTAATAGGTACGAGATTTTAAGCCCTTACTATGTAATGATTACATACTATACTTTTTCTACGAGTAAATAAAACTCTACCAACATTGAATGTATATTAGGGGTTAAAGTATGAAATTGCCGTTTTATTGCAATAGGTT
>NW_020653575.1:3567411-3580434 GCF_003589595.1 Hyposmocoma kahamanoa | reverse complement strand
GATTTTCAGTACAAATCGGCAATTTCATACTTTAACCCCTATTATTTTGTCAATAATCCATGACAACAAAATCAAACAAATGCTACAAAACAAAAAACCAAGTGGCCAAGTACCGCTTATATTTTAACCCACAGATCTATAGCGTAATCCTAAGGTCTGTGTTTTAACCGAAATTTTTTTTAATAAAGCTGTATGGCCGGTTGCAAGACTATTAGGCCAATTTAACCAATCAGGAGGTCGTAGTTGTCATATTTGATATTTTAATTAGCAAAAATACGACGTTCTTTTTTTTGAACCTCATTATAGTTCTGTGTACAGAACTATCTAATACGCATTATCTGTGTACCGACCTATGAAATTTTTCAGTTCAATAGCGAGTACCATAGACAAAAGAATTTTGATTCAAAACTAAACTGATATAGCTTAAGAAATTATAATTGAAAGATTGAAGTACAGGAGCAGAAAAATATAATAACATGCATTAAGGGCAAGGAAGTATGCCATAGTTTTGTATAAAAATTTAGATGATCGAGGTATGAAAAGCGTATTTGTCTAGTCACCGTATAGCCATATAGAATACATATAGCATTAAACTTGAATGCAATGTTTTCATTATAACGTACACTGGGCGTTTACGTGATCATAGGAATATTATTGTTTGGGTCTGAATCAGTTCACATATGATGTACATTTTGATATGCGCGGGGCCTACTTTGGTGACCTTTCGACCTCTATTACTTCAGATCACATAAAATTATGCTATTTTTTTTTTTTAAATTAGTAGCAGTAGAGCTCCTTGTGAAAGAGTTACCTTATCTATTTCTGCCGCTAAGCACTAATGTCAGCATTACTGTGTGACGGTTTTGAAGGGTAAGGGTGCTGGTGAAATTACAGGCACATGGGACTTGTCAACTTATGTCTCAGGGTGACGATGACGGGCGCAGTGGCAGTGCCCCTCAGATTTTTGCGATTTAAAGCTCTGTGTGGCGCTGTAACTGTTGTGAACACGCGTGTAGCTTATCGTTAGGCGCACGCCTTGTTCGCTCCATCACTTGATATTAAAAAAATAATAATTGCAAAACCCTTTTTGGGCGTAGGCCATTCCATCCTTTACTACTTGTCCCTGATTGTAGCCATGGTTAATGTAAATTTGCAATTGAGCGTTAATGTAATATCATTTCCAGGTTCTCCAACGTGACGGTGACATTCTCCACGCGTTGCTGCGAAGAACAGCGCCCGCAGTCTACAGACATCTGATGAAACACAAAGTGGAGCCTGTGCTCTATGCTACCGAGTGGTTCCTGTGTGCGTTGACCCGTACTCTTCCCTGGGATAGCCTGTTGAGAGTTTGGGACTGCTTCCTTTGTGAAGGGGTTAAGGTACATATCGCCATAGCTTTTACAAAAATGTGTGACAACATTTAGGATTTTGTCCACGGCAACGGAAGAATGAGACGTGTTTAAACAGCCAATAGGGTATTGTCATTGAGATATTTTCTCATGCTTAGTTGAATATCGAAATATTATTGATTCGTTAAGTAATCGTTATAGATTTTTTTATATGAAAAAGTTAATGCGCATATGACCTCCATCTCTCTACAATGGACGAAGGAGCACGCCTAAATAATGCCTATTTACTCGCGCCTTGAAAAGACCTAAGTTATAGTGTTCAGGGAATAAGTTCGCTGGCAGGTATTTCCACTCGCAATGGAGTCCATAGCCGTGAAACGTGAAGTATAATAATAACTATTTTGTAAAAAAACTGATCTCAAAAGTTAGTGGAATTACATTTATTTGCTAAGTTTTATTGAAATCGGTTGCCGAAAAGTGTGCGAAACAGGATTCATGCCCAAGTTTGCAGTCCTTAAATTGAATATTTTCTTCAAATTTAAACGGGACCAATACGAGGTACCCTCTTTCCAACAAAAAAAAATCATCAAAATCGGCTCACAAATAAGTAATTCCGTAGCATAAAATAACCAATCTAATTGAGATCCTCCTCCCTTTTCAAGTCGGTTGATTAAAGTAATAGAGTACTCAAAAAACATCTTTATTGCCAGGTTCTATTCAAAGCAGCGTTAGTGATCTTAGCAGGTGCCCTAGGCTCTGCCAAAGTCCGTAAACGCGCGTCCGGCCTATGCGAGACACTAGAAGTACTACGACACCCGCCAGAGAGCATATTGACGGAGGATTATCTGATGTACCACATGCAGCGCCTTAACCTTACTGAGGAGGACTTTGAATTTGAGCACCAGAGGCAGACTGCGCGAAGACGGGCTATGGCTAATAGAAGGTGAGGTGGTCTTCGTCTTTTTTCAAATGTTGTAACAGTCTGTCTTTTTTGAAGATGGAATAAAATGACAGTTCATTGTGCAAAAATGTTGCCCGCTTGCACGCTTGCAAGCAGCTAGTGATTGCAGTCGATAAATATTCTATCGACTATCGACTGACTGTTGGTTACGCTTCTGAAATAGCCGAACTTTGAATCATCATTGGTCTATTATTCGTCCAACTGCTGGGGACGTATCCATTCGAATTGTTAGTTTTTGAAAATTCATGCATAAATTTAGAAGTATGTCTATCAAAAATATAAATAGGATTCAAATTATACATAATTGAAACTACGACGACGACTACGTTATTACAATGTGTATTACTAAAAATTGATTTCGATTCTAATAGACCAACTGTCAAAATAGGAATAAATAATATAATAACGCAACTAGTAATCATTAGAACGTCGTATCATTCACAACTCAATCGTTTTTGGCAAAATTTTAACTACTTTTTTTCTTGATATTTGGACATGATAGGTCGATGTTGAAGTGACGCAGTAAAAGCTGCAATGCAAGAATTTTCCGTTTAACACCTACTATTAAGTTGGAGAACAAAAGACTGGTACGGAATTAGTATGGAGCTTGGTACTTTATTCCCAGAAAATATTTAACCAGATTCAAAATTTTTAGCTAGATACATATAAGCTTGAAATAAAGAGTTTATCAAAATAATAAAAAAAAATATTGTGACCTGCATTTTTTTATTTATTGATTTAAAACAAGTGTGGTAAATATGTTAAATTAATTAATTACCAGTGACACTGCGATACTAAAAATGTCCAAAAAGCAGCAACACTTAAACGCTATAATATTCAAAATCTTAATTCTAATTGGCTAATTAATATGTTTTGTTGTTTTTTCCCCATTGTTTCCGTAAAGGAAAAGGCAAAGGTTTGACACCCTAAATCGTAACAAGAATGACATTAACATCTGATGATCTGTCAATTTTTTTTATGGCATTGGCACATTAGCCAAAAAGTTACATACAAATCCGTACCGTTTCATGGGAATGCGTTCCATTTCGTGGGATTGCATTCCGTTTTACTTTACATAGTATTAAAAATCCCTAACGATCTTCTGGAAATTGCAGGTCAAAAATAATTTGTTTTTAGTTCAGACTTTCTAGATTTTGAGAGCTCTTTACAAAAAACCAACTAATAGCCTGGTTAAATTTTCCA
Organism: Hyposmocoma kahamanoa; assembly: GCF_003589595.1. Classification (NCBI taxonomy): domain Eukaryota; kingdom Metazoa; phylum Arthropoda; class Insecta; order Lepidoptera; family Cosmopterigidae; genus Hyposmocoma; species Hyposmocoma kahamanoa. Next base: position 3,576,921 of record NW_020653575.1, on the reverse strand, counting down.
TTTATTTTAGTACAACTAAAGGAACAACACCTTTCTCAGACAAACTAATAAGAATTGTATTATACGAGTATATACGGATATAAGTTAAAAAGTTCTATGTGCCTGTAATTACACCAGCACCTTCTTACCGTTCAAGACCGAAGCATTACACTTAAGATTCCTTTTCAGTGGCAGCTGATTCAGCGACTGCTCCTACAAGCGTTATTCGAAGAATAACGCTAGGGACATCTTCAACACGCTATAAGCGACTCTAAAGAACTGCGACTGATCAAACATTACGTGAAGTGATAGTGTACCATCGGTATACAAAGTGCAAGTGTGTTCTAATTTTGTTGGTAAGTGTATCTTATATATCTTTTGAAATTGTTAGGTTATGTTGCGATTGGGCGTCTATATATCGAGTCTGCCTTTCTGGATTAAATGCAACACTAGACAACCATTTATTTCAACTCCTGGTGAAAAAAATATTTACAAATAGTTTAATGTAATTTTTAAAGGCATGTAGTGAATGGCAAACCTTTGACTCCTGTATTGTGCCTAAGTGGATTTAAATTGCGAGATAAAGTTTGCCATTCAGCGTCCTACGTTATTGGATGTGGATAATCTAACAAAAAAATGTCATCTACCTGGTGTAGCTTATATACAGAATAATTAAGTACCAGTATTTTTGTCTCATTTTGGTACCAAATTAGGAATATCACACCAAACTTCCATATAAAAACAAGTCTGTTTAAAATATCTTTGCATGCATGAGTAGTTATTAGCTTTATTCTCGAATTTCCAGCACGATTACTATATGTATATCGTAATCGTATGTTTATTAAATATATTGCTAGTTGACTATCAAACATGTTGAGTCAACCTGTTGAATAAGTTTGTTAGTGAATAGACTGCGAGCTATTTGTGTTTGGTGCAATTAAACTAGAGTGCTAGAGTTTTTGTGAAGAAAATAAACAGTATTGCACTGCTCCAAAAGAGAAAGTATTAGGTGTGTGTATTATTATTATCTATACTAATAAAGTGTGGGCCATTCACTGTCCTAATTGTTAGGTGATATATTGTCTCGATACTATTACAAACCTATTACTGGAACTGTGAGTGCCCAGCTTTATATTCGTTAATCATAATTATTATCCCTTAATTTATTATTTTTTTTAATAAAACATTTTTTATAAATAAATAGCAATAAGTGAACTGTATTGAAAAATTGTAAAAAAAACACAAAATTCATAATATTATAACAATGTGATAAGTATCTGTAATTATTATAATTACATATCTTGTTTAGTATTGTAAATACAAATAAACATATTCAAATTATTGTAACTGCAAAAATGTTATAAAATTTTTTTGACTGTGACAAAACAGTACAATTAGTTTACTGTGGTATTGGTTTCACGAAAAACGTACAAGGCAGTTAGTTGTCATACAACTATAAAATCAGTATTTTTATGTAAAAAACATTAATTCCATTTTCATTCCTATTTAATTGTTAGATGATTTATAATTGATATCTCGCAGTAAGGCCCGTCATAGACTGCGCAACATTGTTTGACGACTTTTGCCCATCACCTAATCAATACATGTCAAATCACAATCCATTTCTTGCAGATTAAATTTAATTTGATTTTATATATTTTCCTTTGATTTCTTTCAATTAAGCACATGTTTATTTCTAAATTTTAACATTCGTATTAACAAATACGATTTGTCGTATAAGTATTTTGATAGATTGTGTATTTTCTTAGAGTTTATATATAAAATTAATTTTTGATACGACAACGGTGTTCTTCTTATTTGAGTGAAATTTTGTAGGCAGTCAGTTTGCATTAATTTTCATATCCAAGTAAAAATGCTCACCCACACTCACAATGCCTGTCTAAAAGATAATGTGTTTAGACAGAACGAAAACCTGTTGCAAAGAACAATCCCTAGAGCATCTTACTTGTTATTTTCGGGGAGTCTGCATAACGAATGAAAATCACCTTATTTTCACGATTTGCAGTGTAATTTACTTACCTATGAAATAAAGATATATTTGAATTTCGAATTTTGAGTTGGTAACGAAAAATCGCGTCGTTTGTGATGGGCTTTACATTTGAGGCAACGTCGCAACTATACGATGACGTTGCAATGACAGCGGCGAAGTTGCAACAATATTGTTCACTTCAACATGTTCCGTAATAATATCGATTATGTTACATGGCTCTTACAGTCTTCCCCTTCCACCCATAAAGTACAATACTAGATTGTGACAGATTGGTGTATTTTATTAATTCATAGTCTATAATAGAAAAAACTATTTTATGACAGTCTCAATTTTTTAAATAAAAACAAACAAATTACAGAGAAAAATATTATAGTAATATATATATAACATATAACACATATTTAAACTGATTGTTTTGTAAATTACTTACTTACGACTATGTTTATGCATAGTTCTGTTTAAATACCCTTTTCACTACTTGATTTGAAGTTCGAATGTAGGCTATGGCTTAGTTTATAAGTCCGTTACTGGTGCATAATGTTTTTCCTTCTTAATTTTATTATTTAAAATTTTATTTATAAATGTATGTTTTAATATTTAGAAAAGTATTTTACGAATTTTTCGTGCACATTTCTTTGATAAGGTATACTTTTACGAATTAGAAAAGTCGCGGTTACACAAAGTGGTTCCCAACTGCTACTTTGTCTTTACGAGATGCAGTTTAAATGTAGCTCGTGTAACTGCACCCTTAGGGTCAAGTCGCACCTATCGAAGGCTTAATAAATTTACAAATATTGGTAAAATATCGACCAATTACCATTAACTAACTTAATGTTTAAGGATAGGGTTAAAGTAAAATTTTGGACGTTCCCCAAAACGACAAGAAATGTGTGCCCAAAATTCTTGAGATGTCTGAATGATTTAAATAGATTTTACACTTTAAAATTTAGTAAAAATATGAATAGACATAACCCTATCCTGATTTTGAGTGTTGTGTGTCTGTTATATTGTTGTCGGCGAAATTTAAATCGATTTTGTATCTTGTTAATGTCGCTAGTTTCTCAAAAGTGTTAAGAGTAATTGCAATGTCTGAAAAACTAGTTTGAATAGATCTCTGTCACAGTGTCGCGTATACGGAAGGTCAGAGGTCTTTTCAACCTGGACAATGTAAAACGCATAATTGAATTTTCATATTTCCATATTCCGTCACATTCCGATCGTAAGACTTAATATTATTATCTAGAATTATTTGAAATTGTTGTAAATACCATTTTTTCCGTAGCCGTTCCATATTTACATTATTTGCGATTGATTGTATTAACGATTTTTTTTATGTTCATGCGTAGTGTTGTGTCGCTCGCTAAGGTAATTCTTTTTTAAATTTGTTTGGCGCTATGCCTGCCGATTTTTACTAACATTGGCCCAGCAAAAAAAAGACCTAATACTATATACATAAAGCTTAATTTTGTAAATTGGGCAGATGTCTTTTACAGCAGGCAGAGAAGACAGCCCTGGTAGCTTTGATATTCTGTCATTCAGGCTCAGTGTTACCGCTATTATCTGTAGTTTAAAAATGGCCATATAACAATTTGCCGCGAAAAAATGTCCGACTATTAAACTATTGAAGAAAAATTACAATGGCCAATTAGACAGACGCCTTAGCCTGTCCCAAAGGACGAAACGTTTTACTACTATCATTATCTGTCAAATGTTTGTGGTGGAAACGGCAACACAGACGGTGGCCGCGATCATTAGCTGGCTGAGCTCATCAATTTGGCTCAATGCGGTGGGAAAGTTTACATGATTTCAAATAATTTCATTGAAAGCATAAAAATGTTGCACTGCTCCAATATCAATATTGTATTTTTGTACAGCGGTCAAAATATCCAATAATTTCTGCAATATTAGTGTTGTAAATAAAAAATTATCTATAATGTTTCTTGTATTTTTATTACACTCAAAAACGTTTTATATCAGTGTTCAGAAGAAACTAAATTATCATGTTTTATGCCCGTGGTTCCACCCAGGTAGACATAGGTGACCTACGGGAAGAAATAATTTCCCATGATCCACCCAAATGGACCAGAGAGGTGGTCCACGGGCAAGAAGGGGTTTTTAGTCTCTAACCAAACAAAATATGTTTAACAAGTAGGTGTGAATAATGTACATACATGACATATATTTTGTTTGGTTAGTTTTATCATATCATTTATAACCCTGTCGACGTAAAGAGTTTAACTTTGAAGCCTTTATCTCTGTATCTGCGTGTTCGATTCGTAGACTGATTTTAAATCATAAGTCTTATTTAATAAGGAGGGTCCGTAGCTATTCAAAGATCATCAGCTATTCCCAGTTAGTGTAGGGATCTGTCATAAAATGAATTGAACTTCAGCTGTTTAAAGCTCTTTTCCCAGTAAATTCACTACGTCATTTCTCAAGTGTCAGCCATAAAAGGAATATTTTTTTACTTTCACTTATCCATTGGATTAGATTACCATTATCTTATACTATAAGAAAAGTGTCTATTTATTTCAACTAATATTGTAGATAGAGTTACAAGAATTGGAGAGGATGTGGGTTATATTTTTCTGTATCTAATGGAGCAATAAACATGTTTGATGTAACTCCACTTATGCTATTCTTCCATGAGGGGTGCGAATTATATTCTATATTAACATTACATAAAAATGAAAAAATCTTAAGTTCAATTAACAATGCAAAATACGCTTGAGAATAGTTTATTTATAAACGTAACTTATTTATTAGTGGCTTGTTCTGTCTTTCACAATTCCGCCTCTATAAACCGCTGGAATGCAAGGAGCGTACCTTTGATTTAGGCTCAACTCACACTGGCGCAGTGTCGAAGTGTCGCGTCGCGTCGTTTTTCAACTACAACGCAAGGCGACGCGCGACGACCTTCGACTTTAACCAAGGGTCGACGCGCGAAGGTGCGTGTAGTCGCGCGATTCCATATTTGCATAACACAAATTTTTACCCTAATAATGGGAAAATAGAGATGAATACGCTATATCCGGAAAACATGACGCGTCGTGATGCATCGACTGCGCCAGTGTGAGTAGAGCCTTATACAAAACCCGCGCCCGCCGCCGCTCTGTATACGGCCTAAGATGTGTTATTACGGGCTTACGAGAACTGGGAACTACTTCAAAATGAAACAAGAAGTAAGGTGAGTGTATAAATAATTGTAATTAAATACAAAATGTAATAATTACCGTTCTTAGGTACAACCTAATACGCCGTAGGACCGTTAAACGCTAGGTTAGGCAAGTCATTAAAATAAGTCCTAGGAGACATAAGAACATACGTTGAGCACCATTGTCTTTATTTTAATGTCCATATGCAAAGAAACAAAACCGGTCAAAAGCATTATCATGGATCCAAAAATTTGTATACGTTGAAATGGCTCCAGAAATACGTACAGTAGCTTCAATCCGGATGAGTGTAAATGTACTTGTACCTGAGTTATGCGGGCGCCAAAACTATATGTACATACTCGTTTCCGCTAATGACAGGCGTGTACGGGTCGAGATCAAAGCTACTGTACATAGATATTTCTGGAGGTTTGTTTACGAGCATGCTGACATATTTTTACTTCTGACAAACTGTACAGTTAACAGAACATCAGGCTATACAATTTTCTTCGAATATCGCCTCGAGTGCAACGAATGGGATCATCATAAATAAATTTTTGTGTATAGTTTCTTTTTTGAAGATGGAGTAAAATGACATGAGTGTTGCCCGCTTGCGAGCAGCTAGTGATTGCAGTCGATAAATATTCTATCGACTATCGATTGAATATTGGTCACACTTATGAATAAATAGTCGAGCTTGTTTCATTTGAATCACCCTCAACCATTATTTGGGTGAATAATGGTCGAGGATGATTATATTATGATTTATTAATTACTGAGCTCAGAACAAGTTCATTTGAATTGTAAATTTTTGTAAGTTCATACATACGTACACTGTATTCAGAACTATGTTTATGAAAAATAAAAAATAATAAAGAAGGCAATAACGCAATTAGCAATCATTAGATCGTCGTAATATTCACAATGCAATCATTTTTGGCAACATTTTATCTTATTTCATAATCTGTCCACAAATTTATTGACAACAACTGCGTAACTATTTAAAATTTGATGAAAACTGGTAACCCTTCAAATATCATTTTACTTTGTCTCCAAAAAAGGCAGAATAGAGGATTTGGAAAACTGCAATATTCGTGAAATTCTAGGTAATTACTTCTCACAATATACAGATGCAAGTATTTTTTTTTAATGAAATGTCCAATGTCTAAATGCAGTTTTCTCCTATTTTTCTGATTCAGTTTAAATCAAAATTACAAAAGTATCAAACAAGTTTACCTTTTCATTTAGATACGGTAGGCCATAACTAAATATACACGCGTTTAGTGGTTTAAAAAGTAACAAATGTATAGCATAATGTGCGTCTGAATATACAATCTCATCATAAAAATCTGTACAGTCAAAATACACAGTTACCCTTGCATATGGTCATAACATAGCATGATTTAAAAAATTGGGTACGAGCTACAAAACAAATTATTTTATTATGCAAATAAACATCAAGTCGTAGAGAATATTCATAGCTTAACACTTTTAAATAAGTGATAACTGCGGTGTTTTCGAAGGAGAGATATCTTCTGTTAGTTCTGTGACTAGTGAATATTTTACGGTGAGATTTATATTTTCCAACTCTTTCTTGCCCTTGAAACATTTTATTCGGCTAATTATGCATTGATAGAATATAGAATTGGATAATCCGTGGTTTAAACGGCAAAAAAAGTCCGTCACCACGTTAACTTGCGCCTTAGTCTTTTAGCCTGCAGGGACAATGGACAAAAATATAATGAGGTCATCTTCTTTCCATTCCTTATACCGATGTTCGTAACTGGTAGCGTTACGAGATATATACCAAAGTATGTTATATATTTAACAATGTTCTCTCTTCCTCTCATATATCACATTAAAACGTGTTACATAAAGAAAATTAATAGAGCCGCACGGCTGAGCCACTGAATAGAATTCAAGCCTTAAATATTAGGGTCGGTGGATTAATAAAGCATATAAGTAAAAAAGTGCTTAATTTTTTTTAATTCTATAAAATTTTTGTTGCGTTGTTTATAATTGTGGAAGATGCGAAGAGAATGAAAAAAACGCCACTAGATTACTAATTTAAGTTGAAAACTAATGAAGTAACAAACGAATTTGACTTATCGTCGCCTCACTATCTCAAACTCTTATCATAAAAGCACAAAGTTACTCAAATGCAAAAAATTGATTGTATATACAAATTTTGCAGTCTGATTTCACATCACATTTCCTTCATATTTACACACTGGCTTTTAGGTATTCTTAAAGTAACGGATCCAAATTAACAACCTTGATAAGAACTTGAAAATAAATAGAACAATCTCCCGAATAATCACCCTTTTTACGACACGAGTTTGAGAAACTAAGGCATCGTTATGTCCTTAATTCGGCAGATGTGTTAATGTAAATGAATGACATTGGTTTTTTACTTACGTGCTTTAGTCCACCGACCCTATATTTATTCTCCATCAATGACGGATTGGCATTGTAATTATTACTTATATCGTGAAGATACAAATCCAAATCAGATTGAAGCAGTGTTGTGGTAATACTCTGCCCTCCTTGTCATAACTAACGCAATTGCATTTCGGTTACTTTTGAGATATTGCGCTTAAATGTTTTTGCTAGTAGAAAACGTTTTTCAAGTTGATTCTACTTATTAAAACTGAAGCTAAATAAGATATAAAAAACCGATTAGAGGGGGTTGTAGATCTTGTTTCGCTGATCCCAGATATCGAGTGTGACCTGGCAACCGGTAGTATCTCAATTTTGACAATTTTACAGGTGAAGAAAATAATTGTTTGCGTCATTTATAGCATCTGGGGGCTACTCTTATTCTCCGTTCGAAAGAATAACTGTCAAATAAGTAATACTCGACTAAATTAAAAGACGCATGATGCGAGTGAAGCTTCATACTTGACGTTGTCTTTTAATTTGGTCGAATATTACTTATTTGACAGTAATTTTTTCGGACGGACGTCAGACGGAGAACCAAAAGTAGACTCCTGGTTAGAAGTTAGTACAAGTTGAATGAAGTCAATTCTGGCGTCAAAATTAAATGTATCTGAGATGGAATTTCTTGCAACGCTGCGGAGTATGAAATAGTATAAAATGGTATTAAAAAGTAAAAATCTTTAGAAAATTGAAATAGTATTTGTTGCCAGTTCACAGTCGATATGTTAACAACTCAATTTCGCAAAAAATTTCGATTACGCTAATTATGATAAGGGCGGGAGCTTTATTAATTAAAAAAGTCTAAATTAGTTTGAATTGTACTTGATTCGGTCAAGTTCTTGTCTTTCAGATTAAATCCATAATGCGGTTATCCAATTATTTTTTTTTATTTTATCAAACGAAGAAATGAAATGATATTTTTAATTGGCGTTTCACGGACAGTGTTAGAGCCACAATGTACATTTTAAAAACATTGATTTTAACATAAAATATTTTTCGACTGGTGAAATAAGAAATAACAAAACGGATTTTAGTCTTTTTTTTAGTCTTTCTTGGGAATTTTTAACATTATACAATGCTTTAAATCCTATTTATTGGTCAAGGCGCAGTCACTAGAACCGATGACATATCAAATGTAGTATAGATTTATTTATCGTTTCTTATTCACTGTCAACGTGTAGGTCAACATAATAGGAACTCGGCTAGTGTCATCAATGAATCAAAGATGTAACTAAGGCTTCGAGCATCGAAGTAAAGTCAATCATGGACACGGGCGAAATATATATTTTTTTATAACATCAAGTGATGGGACGAACAAGTCGTGGGCCTGGTGGTAAGGAACACGCCTGTCCGGAACAGTTACAGCGCCACTCAGAGCTTTAAATTGCAAAGATCTGAGGGGCACTGCCAGTGCGCCCATCACCCTGAGACATAAGTTGACAAGTCCCATGTGCCTGTAATTTCACCAGCACCCCTACCCTTCAAAACCGGAACGCAGTAATGCTCACATTACTGCTTGGCTGCAGTAATAGGTAAGGTGGCAGCAGTGGTATATCTGCCCTCCCTGTCATAAACAACGCATTTCCATTTTGGTAATTTTCGTGATATTGGCATCTAGTTTTTTTCTTTGAAAAATGTCAATTACGCAAATTTTGCTTAACAATAAAACCGAAACTAAATAAGATATAAAAACCGCTTACAGGGGGTTGTGGATCTTGTTACGCCGATCCCAGGCATGTTAATAACTCAATTTCGCTAAAAATGTCGATTACGTTGTTTATGATAAAGACGGCAGATATATTTAAAGAGAATCTTTAGGCTGCGTTTCCACCAGAGATATGCGAGATAGCGAGGCGGTGAGAGGATGTGTAGCGGCGCTGTGGTGTGTGTGTGTGTGTGTGTGTGTGTGTGTGTGTGTGTGTGTGTGTG
>NW_020653575.1:3562050-3567401 GCF_003589595.1 Hyposmocoma kahamanoa | reverse complement strand
AACGGTGTGATGTTCTCCACCAAAGCTGTGCGAGTGCACCGGGGTACGGTGTGGTGGGGTGAGCGTTGGCGATATGTCAGTAAAGATGGGAAAAACTGCTTATTTATTTAAACGTTTAAACGTTATGCTTTTTTTAAAAAGCGTGTTTTTTTAAACGCTTTTTCATTAGATTTACATAGAAGGTAACAAAATCGTTTAAGCGCATAGACTTTTAGGTTAAAAAAAGCTTGCAACGTTGTGTTGATAGCGAAACGCAAGAGTAGACCACTAAAGGTATTAAGATAAGTAAGTTTTTTTGTAAAAAACGAGTAATATTTTTATTATGACATAACATTATTTACATTTTGTTCATTGGCGTTTAAAAGCGTTCAAAAACATAAGTTGTTTAACTTTAGTAGTTGTTAACCGTTGAAATGGAAAAAAACTGCTAATTTTTTTTAACTTTAAAACGTACGTTTAAAAAGCGTGCTTGTAAAAGCGCTTTTCACTTAAACGCTTTTTAGTTTTGACGCTTAAAAAGTCGTTTAGAAAAACGTTTAAGTGCATAAACTTTATGTTTAAAAACAACGCTTACGCTTATTTTAAAAAGCAGACTTTTTTAAGTGCTTTTCCTTTAAACTCCCACCTCTATATGTCAGTGTCAGTTAGTTCTAGTTTCCTACACCATTTTGCACACATTCCTCGCATATATTTCTCGCTATTTTGCATGTACAAATACTTAGCTCCGCTAACCCTTTTCCACAGGAGCTGTGCTAAGCGAGGCTAGGAAAATGAAGTAATCCTACTGGTGGATTTTTTCCTCGAGCACTGCTTCGCTACGTCGCACATCTCTGGTGGAAAGGCATCCTTAATAGAGTACATCATCCAATCTTAACTTTAAACTAACCCGCTCTGCAGGCCGACATGAAGAAAGCGAATGTCTCTTCTTAGTTCTATAGGGTACTTGATATGCCATCGCCTGTATTATATTAAGAAAGGCACAAGCTTAAATGTTTTCCGATAAAACTAATGGCACATGATCGCAAAATTCTGTTATATAGTTAGCGAATTGGTTCCATTTAAACCTGGTTCTAATTTGGCGAAAAAAAAAACGCTTCTGAAATTACGATCAAACTTGACACGTTGAAATACATTAAAAGTGTTACTGGGCGACGTAATTTCCGCTGTTCTTGTAATTCTTTCACGTTTTTCCGCGACATTTGCCCCAAGCCTAGTTTTTTTATACCAAGTGACGGGACGAACAAGTCGTGTGCCTGGTGGTAAGGATAGTGTTGGTCGTGAAAAAAAAAATTAATTTTCCACATTTGATGTTGACACCTGAAGTTACTGAACGAAAACGATGTAGCCACTAACAGAAAGATTTTTCGCTGTTGAGAAATAATTTTAACTTTCGTTTTTCTCAGGTAGCTTTTAGCTATACAAGTTTATTTTGTAATTCACGCTAAATAAAACTTCAAACTTCAAAAAGCTATTTCTAAACGCAGAACATAACTTGAGCCTTCGAAATTACATTTTTCCAATATTTCAAATTTTTCCAGAAAAAATATTCCACTATTTGAAATTTCTCGAAAAATTGCCCAACAGTAGGCAAGTAGTAGTATTGTTCCCTGGTATGTAATATCAGTACTCCTATCACTATTTCTTTTACTTCTTTTCTGATGATTTAAGGTATCCTGTGATGGACTACAGAAAATTTAGGGCCATTTAATAAATGGTTGAGGGCACGGAGGGCCAGCATTTTCGCTAATATCGAAGCCCAGAGCGCGAAGTTTTTCTGACATCAACAGAATCATTCTCGCGCTTCTACATTAAGGGAGCTCTCTCCCGCTCTCCGTGCAACATTCGTCTGATACAATTACTGTCAAATAAGTAACACTGGACCAATAAAGACGCATGATGTGAATGAAGTTTCTTACTTGGCATTGTTTGGTACATTTCTTATAGCACGTCATAACCAACAAATACAGAGACAGTTATTTTCACATTTATAACATTTGTATGTATATCGTCTGCACAACTCTTTGTTATTTATTTACTTGTGTTCCAGTAGTTTTTACTAGAAGCTAAATAAGGTGCATTTTGTTAAGTTTCCAGCAGAAGCTGAATGTGAATTTTTGGGCCTTTGAATTGTTGCAAGCAAAGTTAGGGTCGAAACACAAAACTGCGAATCGGCGCGATGAGAATTGGCAACGCAGAAAATTGCGACGCGAATTACTGCGATGCGGTTTCGTGCGGCAAGGCATCTCACTGCCACGGTTCGGGTAACCATTCTTTCGACGGTCATCAACCGTACTGAACGTACTTTTTAAACTAGGTAGCAAATCGTATATAGTGTGTTGCACTGCTGTTATTGATAAGAAAGTATAGGAAAAAAACACAAAGAAGATTAGCATCGCAGGAATGCGCGACGCGGAGCAATTCGCAAATTCTTGCGATGCGTCGTGCGAGCTCGTAGACTTCTGCGATGCGACGCAGTATTGTGTTTCGATCCATAACCAGTACTGCAATGACGTTAACGTCATTTTAAAATTTTAAATTGAAATGAAATCTTTTAGTTTTTTATATTTCTTTACTATCTCTACGTTTATATACGTTAAATCTGGAATTTTTTTTCATGGTTTTTGTGTTATACCAGGTTCTGCCATACAGCCTCTTCATCACAAGGCTTCAAATTTCTTAAACCCATGAGTTTTCTGTCCTATCTATTACAACCAAGTCAAAACTTTGTGAATGACACGATCACAACTTCGTCAGGTTTCATGCTAAAATTGATTTTATAAAAGGGATTTAGTGGTTCATAAGACAGTTTCCCTGTATGGTTTCGGATTTCCTCATATTATACCAGTTAAAAAACAAACACAAAAGAAAGGCACTTCTCGAGATTTGTTATGGGAACAGAAACGTAAAAAAAAACTCTTGTTACATATGAGGCTATCAGCGCAAACATGGTGTAGTAACCCACATAAAATTTTATTTTATACAATATTATTTTCAATGATAGTAAAGTCAAAATTATTTTATATTTGGATGCTATTATCATGTATATAAAAAAAAAACTAATTGTAGAAAAAAATTACTATGGATAACCCCTTTTTTATTCGAAAAAAGGTGCGCATTTAACTTCCATCTCACTAATGGAAAGTGACGATGATATCGAAGATATAGCATGCACACCTAAATAATGCCTATTCACTTTCGACTTGAAAAGGTACAAGTTATACCACTTTTGCGCTGATAGCTTTATTTATGACTAACTTTAGGTTATTATTTATAAAATCAGCTATGGTCGCATCATCTTGTTACACATTGTAAAATGTTTATAAAAAAAATCATCTAACTGGCTCCTTAGTTACTATGAATTTGACAGATATGCGTCGCATGCGCAGCCGGGCAACCATGGTCTGTCCACTGATTTTCTCGTTATGGCATGACGTCCCAGATAGATTAGAGAGATTAGAAGCATTTTTCTATTGACAGTAAACTGGATTGGTATCAAGCTCGAAATTACGAATGTACAATTTAGAACCTTTTGTAATGGCTATTAAAGTCTATAACAGAATTCCCAAAAATGAAGCCAAACAGTATAAAAAACGTTTAATGATCATAATAATGTGCCAGACAACTGCACCAATTACCTGATACCCAACTGGGAAATCTGTATTATGAATACCAAAGCAACGGAATTAATTTCTGGGGGCAGTACCCAGAACCAATTTAGAAAAATTAATTTCCTAAATTGGTCCTAACAGGAATCGAACCCGGGACCTTCACATCTAGTGCCTACAGGACTATTAAGGTCGTCTTTAAACCTAATTTGTTAAAAAATTGATACTAAATTTTTTTAACAATAACTATCAACACAAAGGGTCGTATTCTAGAACTCTACTCAATGCTCAAGTCAGGATTGCACTGGAAACACAAACATTGGAAATACGACCCAATGGCAGGGACTTGAGTATGATTTCGAGTCCTTTAAACCATACTCAAATTCTGACTTGAGCATTGAGTAGAGTTCTAGAATACGACCCAAACTCTACAGTGTTTTTATTTAACTGGAATAGTATGGGTAAATCCAAAACTATAAGAGATACAGAGATTTGTCTATTTGTATGAAAAAACATTTTATTAAATTTGACCAAAATCTACTGTTCAGATTTTTTCTTCCAATACGATGAAATTAATGACCATTACATGAATCAATTTTATTCATTTCCATGGTCAATTCACGCACTACCAAAAAATTTACCATGACAAAATTGTTTCCACAAGAAGATTTCATGGTTCATAGACAGTTTCCCTGCATATCTATGTTTTCGGATTTCCCTAGTTAAAAAAAACACACTGTACATGTTACCTACTGCATAAAAGTCTTAATGTAATTTTTTTTATCAAACAAAATGCCACCGCTATTCATGTCGTGTCACGTGTATTCGAGACGTATCCAAACGTGTCAAATGTCAATCTCAAAAGTCACAAACCAAACCGTTTTCCCTATGACTGACTAGACATTGGCAAAATTCTTCAAGAGAAGCCAGAAACTTAAAAATAGAATAGAAACCATTTTCCCAAAGTGATCTTACATTAAATACTAATTTAATCTTAAGATCATTTATTAGGAGGGCAATAACTACGTTGATTTTAATTTGAAACTTATGTATCATTTCGAAAAGAAATATGACAAAATGATACGTAGCTCAGTTTTACTGTGGCGCCACAAACGAGACAACCTGTACACAGAAACGCTTTTTAATTCTTATGACACTCAGACTTAAAATCACTCGCCTCGATCCGATAACGTAAGTTCTGCGCCAAGACCATTATATATATACAAGATATGTTTCGAAGCACTTGGCGCACCCAGCTAGAAGAACACTTCACTGCACTAAACTTTGCAAGTATTTAGACTTCCTTTTCAATATGTTCTTAACGTCATTCACCATATCCTGTTGGCCGTTTCTGAGTTTTTGCGCCACAGGACTATTGTACTTATTGTTTAAATTTAATTTGCAAAACTCCTCCTCGAGTGTGCTGTCGAATTTCTCGTACTGAGGCCAGTTGTCGAATATTTGTTCGAGGAAACAAATGGAGTTCTGCACTGATTCGTTGAGTTTGTTCAAAAGTTTGTGAGTTTTGATTTCGTCCGGCGAATGATTGATCTTTTTCTTCGATTTCTTCGTGTTAGTTGGTGCGACTAGTTCGTTGCACACGCCGAGTAGGTATGTGATTATGCCTATGAACTGTAATAGAAGAAATGTTTTGTTTAGCTCATGACAATACAGGTACTTACAACAGGCGGTTTTACTAGTAGCAATCGATTGCAGGCCACACTACGAAATGTAACCAAACATAAA
>NW_020653575.1:3546504-3561650 GCF_003589595.1 Hyposmocoma kahamanoa | reverse complement strand
TAGTACCTTTTCAGATAAGCACATTTCATTTAATACTAAACTTACCAATAATCCTAGATGGGAAAGGCGCTGATATGCTGACTCTTTCTTTCTCACAGTATCTTTCTCTACATTTGTCCATTGCACTACTGAATGCCTCTATACAAGTCTTAAGCTCTTCATATTGCTGTCTCTTTTCCTCCAACGGCCTACTGTCTGCGGATTCGATACATAGAGCTATGGCGGACACTAGGCCGTCTTTGAGACGTAGGTAAGCGAGATCCTGCGTGAATGTTCTTGATTTTAAGTCGGGATCTTGTAGTTGTGGGGGCTCAAAGTTGACTATTACATTTAGGTCCCGGTTGTCGCTGTAAGAGGAAATTAATTTTATTTATTTGCATATTGCACATGTACATTAAAAAGGTTTTACAATAAAATTTTGTATAGTACATGACCCAGTCAAAGTGTAGAGTAAGTAAGGAGACTTAAAAACTAATTATTATACTTCATACTTAAATAATAAAAGATATCGAACGACGCGAGCTTTCCGTGAGTTATGACTTCTTCAGTTAAAAATTCATTTATAGAATAGTATGCTTTTTGGATAATAAATAATTTTTAATTAATTTTTAAATGTGTTAATTATTTTCTTTTTTAATTAATATTAGAATTTTATTATATATTAAAATGGACTAATACAATGGACTGTTGTTTCTGCACATTTCTAACTTAGGTTGCGTGAGGATCAGGTTATACTGGCGACGAGGGTTTTTATTAAATTCAAAATATTTTGGTTGCTTGCGGACAAACAATACTACTCTTTTTGCAGGATAAACAGCTCATGCGCGTGTGTACTTTGCCTTCAGAGAATAATTCACAACAATATGACCTTTCCTGTTCAGTGCGAGACAACGGTTATGCCCAACAATTAATTATAATTTTAATTTAATACCCACAATCGCGTAAATGCAAATCTATTGCATTAGCAGTGGAGCTCCTTGTCAAAGAGTTCGTCCAGGGAAGTACTGCCACCTTACCTATTTATACCGCCTAGCAGTAATGTGAGCATGACTGCCGTTTGGTTTTGGAGGGTTCAGGGTGCTGGTAAAGGAAACTTCAGGCACATGGGATTTGTCATCTTTATGTCTCGCGGTGACAGGCGCAATGTAACTGCCAAGGGTAACTTACCACCAGGCGCACGACTTCTTCATCTCGTCACTTGATAATCATAAGAAAAATACATTTACATTTTAACCCATTCGCGAATGGGTTAAAAATATTCAGGGAATATAATTCATATACAGGGTGACAGGTTGAACGAAATAAATAATTAAAGAGGTGAATGAGTAGCTAATACTCATACTGAATATGTAAAAAAACTTATTTTTTAATATATTTTTTTAAATTTTAAATTAAAGAAAATACTGCCTCGTAACATTTTGTAATACTCTGCGCGAAGTAATGCGTCAATCGAACATGCTGCGAGTGCCCGGCAAGGTCAAAACAAACCCTCAGCGGCCTCTGCGCAAGCTTTCCCACGAGTTTCGCAGCCCCACCACCGTTTGTTGAAGCGCCGGTCACCCTCTACCGTCCGGTTAGTTCATTTGCGCTTTTGTGTTAGACGTCGACGTGTATTTGTTAAAAAAAAACAAAGTTTTTGGCGATCTATGTCGAGGCGATGCGAAACACACAAAATGATTTCAATATCACAAAAAAACATTGAATATCAATACAATAAAAAAATTATTACAGGTAATAGCGACAACTCTAACCAGGGCTGGTAGCTGTATAGGTATCTAACTAGGTGACGAAATACCTTCATAGATTTCTCATAGATCGCTATGGCTAAAAAGTCGTTGAAAACCAAATACAAAGATCCGACAACCAGCACATAGAAAAATTCGTGAGGTTCTCTGGTTCGTTCCGTGGCTTAGTTGGCATAGCGCCTGTTACGGTTTGTTGGGAGATGTTGGTTCGAATCCAACCGGGTCGAAGGGATTTTTTCTAAGTGTTTAATAATTGTAACAAACAAGTGAAGTAATTTCACAAAAAATAATTGAATATCTATTTAAGAAAGATTTAAACGCAAAATCTTTTTCGATCTTATTACATACACATAAAGCCTTTTTTCATTGGCTTAATACGATTCCTTGTCTGTAAGTGTGGTGATTCCTTATGATGGGCCTTATACACTCGCATATAAGGTACTCACGTAGGTTCACTAGGCAGCTGGTTGGGTGCGTGCAGTGGCGCCGGAGGTCCGGCCAAGAGGGCCAACAAAGCCCTCTCCCTCGCGGCCAACGCGCACCAAGAACACGCCTCAAGGCGCTGACTCCATGCATACAGCTCTACTAGCTTCTCGAAAGTTCCGTATTTGTAGGCATACGTTAGATGTTCCACGCTCTGTGGAAAATTCTTTTTTTTTAAACAATGAACGCCGCATTTAGTTCCTGTACGGTGTGAATTAATTGTAATTATAATCGTTTGTCTCGTTGCTTTGTTCTTCTCTTTTTTAACCGACTTCAAAAAAAGGTGGACGTTCTCAATTCAACCGCGTTTTTTTTTCGTATGCATGTTTTTGATATTTTTGAGCCGATTTTGATGATTCTTTTTTGTTGGAAAGAGGGTTTCTCTGTATTGGTTCCATTTAAATTTGAAGAAAATCTTCCACCTGTAAGGGTGGCGAACTAGGGGAATAATTCGGTTTCGGGCACTTTTCTATAACCGATTTCAATAAAACTTAGCAAATAGATGTAATTCCACGAAATTATGAGGTCGGTTTTTTTAGTACTTTACTATACTGAGATTATTAGGTTTACTTTTGTATTTTTATATTTTCTTTCTATATATTTTTGTGTTGTGGCGTAGTTAGTAGCAGAAGAACTCGAAAGAGTTCCTCCAGGGAAATATTGCCACCTTACCTATTTCTGTCACTAAATATTAATGTTAGCATTGCTGCGTTCCGGTTTTTGAAGGGTAAAGGTGCTGGTGCAATTACAGGCACATGGGACTTGTCAACTTATGCCTCAGGGTGACGGGTCCCAGTGGCAGTGCCCTTCAGAACTTCGCGATTGAAAGCTCTAAGTGGCACTGCATCTGTCATGGACAGGCGTGTAGCTTACCACCAGGCGCACGACTTGTTCGTCGCGTCACTTGATATTATAAAAAAAAGTTACTTATGACGATCTACTTACGTCTTTCGCGTGGTGCGTGTGGAAGGCCCGCGTGTCGGCGAACAGTTGTAACGCCCGATGCGGCGCTGCAGCAGGCAGTCGCGCCCCGTGCAGCCAGCCTAGGGACACCAACTGCACGTGTTTCACTTCCAGACGAGTGTAGATACTGTCCGCCGCTATTGCCGCGCCTGTTGAAAAAGACTTAGCAAATTGACGATGAAATCACACGGCCTAACTAAAAATTCAGACGTTCGTTACAGTTTTTTAATTGAGACTCGACTACTTTGAGCGAGTTCAGCTACTAGTAAACACGGCCAGTGTCATTATTTGAATTTAATATCGTGACTTAATCTTGTATAAATACATTTTATTCACCTCGACGTTTCGGGCGTGTTGCTATGGCCATGATCTCGACGGGACTCTAAATATATTTATTACTCGATTAAGTTCCGATATAAAATTCAAATAACGTATGAAAATTGTGACAGTTTAAATCGCCCAGTGTCATCATGTTCACTAGTAAAATAGCAGATTGTATACAATCCGCGAGAAAATTTCAAGCCGGGCTACTTTACTCGCTACTCGCTGGCGTGTGAACTTGGCACCAAGTATCCCTGTCATGGTTCGTCTTGGGTGCTAGTGAACTTTATATGTTCCAATCCATATTAAACGTAATGTAAACAAAACGGTTTGGTTAATTAAAGGTAATTTCTAAGATAATCACTCGATAAATCGAATAATACTTTTACGTATATTTCGAAGATTTTATTTTGAATAGTAAAAATGTAGTCAAAAGGTGAGGTTATTTTTTAATTAATGATGTATGAATAGTCTATGGTTGCATAGTGTTGTAAGGAAAAAAACATTCAGTTCATTCAATTAAAGTTTTTGTAATCGATTAGCAAATCGAAAATTTTCAATCGTAATCGAACGAGTATCTAAGTGTTAGAATTTGAAGGAGGATTTAAAGTTAAGATTTCGGAAATTTTAAATATGCTTTTATAGGTTATGTATTTTCACTATTCATGTAAGAAAAACAGCTAGTATGATTCAATTAAACAAATCGATTCAATTAATTAATTAATTGGTTTGTTATTGGCATTACGATTGGCCATCACTAAACCGTCTATGGTTAGGTCAGTGACTTGTTTGTTTACTTTTTGTTTAAAATGGATTCAAACGAAGTATTAATTTAATTGTTAAAAGTTTAACTATACTTACCGAGCAAATGGTACAGCGAAATAAGGAGCAGTTTAGCGTGGAAGTTGGCAGGCGAATGATGTAGTACTAGTTCTAAAAGGCACAACGCCTCGAGTATGGGCGCGGAGCTTTGCTGCTGGGTTGCTGGAATTGAACATATTTTATTCAATTCTCACGCTCGTAAAGATTGTATAGACAATTCATATTACGTGTAACAACATTCACATATAATCACTTGCCTATCAAACATGCTAACTTTTCTATTGAAACTAATTTCTCATACTACCTTTTCTCAAAACAATACATAAATATCGCATTCTTAGGTTTTCGCGATTGTTACACATAGGAAATGAAACTATTTTTCCGGATTTAGCAGTTGTCCGGCAGTCAACCGTGACCATGGGACCTGTAAAGGGCCCGAAATGTCGGTTTATTTAAAAAAATAAATATACGCGATTTAAATCCGGAAAAATAGTTCCATTCCCTAAATACATAAATAATGTATTTTCTATATCATCACGCCAATTTACCATTAACGTTTGAGTATTTTCAATAACATCATAATATTGTGTCATTGAGATCCGGTGGTGGATACCTGGTGACCTATAACACTACAGGTCCAACCTAGTTTAGGCACCAGTCTTCCTCCTCGCAATTTTAACTGTACGATATGCCTTAGTTTAATTACCCTGTAAAATGTATTGTTAATAAATATTTTGTATTTTTTTTGTATGATTGTTGAGGCTAGACAAGTACGTGTTTTTCAACCGGAGGAGGCGGCGCCGACTTTTATAATTTTTTTTTGTAAGACTAACATCCTTCCAGGATTGTATTACTAACGTCATAAACAACAACTTTTGTTCCATGACTTTTAATGATTTATCAGATTTTACTTTTATACAAAAATAAGAATATTTAAATAGATCGCTCTATACGGTAATGACTCTGTGCGGTAACAAAAAGGAGACCTGCCTCCGGGTCGTCGAGGAGGACGTTTGCACGATTGATATTATCTAGGGATGGGTATCGATTAATCGGAATAATCGATGTCATCTGGTTCAATTAATCGGATATTCGATGATTTCAATAAAACTATATTTATTTAAAAAATAAAAATATATTTTATGTTAAAATTTGGAAAAAAAACCGCTTTGAAATCCAAGTCTTCATTTTATTTAGCCGATTTTCGAAAAATGAGGCTTGGGCGCAATGCCGTGGCACCAGAAAGATGGTTTACGTAAGGTAATCATAAAATTTGTCACCACCACCTTTGAAAAATTTATAATTATTACTGGTATTTATTAGTCGGAATTACACTACTATATTGTTAATTATTATTATTATTACTTGTGTAATTTGAAATAAGGCGGGAAATGAGGGTTATGTTACGACGTTTCTATGCCGTCTGATGCCCGGTTTTTGGAATAACGAAACGTAGAGAGAATCTGTGAGGTCCATTGGTAAGCGGATAACCGACGACCATCTGTCGCAGGTAGTCGGGTCAAAAACAATGTGAAACACATGTTGACGAATGGTTATTGTTAGGGTCATTACGAACGGTTAGGATAACCGAAGACAATGAGTTGATTATAGGAACCGGGAGTTAGTCAGTACATATTGAATTAATTTGTCATTTGTGTTTCATGTAAAATACTACTCTGAGTACAGTATCGATACTTTTGAATCGATACTGTGTCCCTGTGTATTGTGTCCTTCGAGGTTGTTAATAGTTTATAAATGAACCTGTATATTTTTCAGGTGCTTCAGAAACATTAAAACATTGCTTAAATCTGCGTTTGAGATTATTAACACATTTATTTTCTTTGATAATTATCCGATATACATAGGGCGCACTATAAGTTTCCGGAACTGGCCACTTACATAAACAATATTTAAAAGTAATTACAACATTTGAATATGGAACCATTTGGCAGTAGAATACAGTTTGTTACATCTGACTGTCACTTGTTTTTACATTGTGGCGTCATTTTAGAAATTGGTTGTCTACATCACCATGGATCTAACTTGTGAAAATTTTCGTAGTATGATTTTTTTACGACTTGTAATGTAATTTAACAGCCAAGCGCAGCTTCACACGGCTTCAAACTGCTTTTGGGGACGAAGCATCATGCAAGACGACTATTTATAGCTGGTTTGCAGAATTCAAACGCGGTCGTGTGAATCTCAGTGACGCATTTGGTGACGGTCGCCCGTCCACTGCTGTAAACAACAAAAACATCGATGCTGTGCGCCGTATGATCAAAACAGACAGGCATGTTACATACCATGAGATTCGGGCATCTTTAGGCATAGGCAAGAGTCAAATACAATCAATACTCCACAAACATTTGGGTTTGAAAAAGCTGTGCTCTCAGTAGATCACACACAATTTGACTGAGACTTAAAAAACGGATCGCGTCACTTGGTGCAATGCCATGCTTACCAGATTCAACGAAGGGGCGTCAAATTTGGTGTGGGACATAGTAACAGGTGACGAAATATGGATTTATAGTTACGATCCCAAAACAAAGCAGCAATCGAGCGTATGGGTCTTTCGAGATGAGCCGAAAGCAACCAAAGTAGCGCGCGTACAAAGTGCCTCTAAGGAGATAATTGCTCCTTTTTTTAACAAAACTGGATATGTGGCTACTCTAGCTTTGGAGAATCGTTGTACTGTAAATAGTGATTGGTACACGACCATTTGTTTGCCAGAAGTTATTGACAAACTCCGTAAAAATAACCGTAAACGCCGTATCATCTTACACCACGATAATGTCAGTTCTCACACGCCAGACAGACAAATATTTTTTTGAAGGTGAACAACGTTGACCTTATGAGCCATCCCGCGTACAGTCCCGACCTGGCACCTTGTGACTTTTATTTATTTCCAAAAATTAAGAACCAGGTCACGCGGTCGACGATTTTCATCACCTGAAGAGGCTGTCGAAGAGTATGAAAAATATGTTTCAGAGATTGTCACGGAGGATTGGCACAAATGTTTTCAAAATTGGTTCATTCGTATGAAAAAGTGCATTAACGCTAACGGAGAATATTTTGAGAAACAATAAATTCATTTCTGACCATTTATAGTATTTTTTTCTTAATTATTCCGGAAATTCACAGTGTGCCCACGCATATGCGACAATTATCCTGCTGGTTTATAGCATTGTCTTTTTAATTTTTAACCAAAAATGACAACGATGAGAAGACTAAATAAAGACGAAGAAAAATCTTTGGATTTTTATGAGATTCCCTTTGACACATTTGAATAGGTTTCTGACAAATATAGCATTTTGTTGTTCAATTACATATACATAAATATGACGGATAAATAGCTGTTAAAAGTATCAACTCTTTTGAAACATTGAATACTTGTAACAGCTGTTAAAATAGCTGTTACAAGTATTCAATGTTTCAAAAATATTTTTGAAGTCTTACCAGCAAAAAAATAGTGGTGTGCAGCCAAAATTCCGTACCCGTCGGCTGCACAGAACTCAGTAATGGTAGAAGTGACTAGACCGGCACTAAGACACCTTAAGTAATTGTTTCTAAGGGTTTCGGCTAGCTTGAGGCACTCTTCGGCGGTGAACGGCGCCGCAGTGAGTCGCCATGCCGCTACGCACGATATCTGACGTTGGATGTCGTCTACCTGTGACATCAATGGGTTCTTTAAAAATTCACCTTTTATTGATTTCTTAGAGTGTCTAGTGTATGTAAAGTGTAGCGATGCAATCGCGCTTTTGTATCGATGCAGTCGCGCGTTTGCATCGCTGCTTAAAGTCGCGCGCGTGTAACCGCTCTTAGGTTTCAGCGATTGTTACACATTGGAAATACAACAATTTTTTCAGACAAAATCGCGTAGTTTATTTCTTAATACAGGTTCGGCCTCCTTCCAATATAGATAGAGTATATTATACGAAATATAAAACAACTTTAAGGAAAACCTGAATATCATAGCATCATTATAGCTGAGTTGATATATAGCTGAGTGAAGAAATAGATTTCTCACAGATGGCGCTACGGCAAAAAAGTTGTTAAAAAAAAAACAAAACAAAGATCTGCAACAAGCACACTGAAAAATTTGTAAGATCCGCTGGTTCGTTCCGTGGCTTAGTCGGCATAGCGTCTTACACGGTGTGCTAAAAGACGGTTAGTTCGAATCCAGACGTATTGAAGGATTTTAACAAACTAGTGGAGTAATTTCACAAAAAATAATTGAATATCATTGTGGTGAAACATTCTAACATGCAGTAGATGAGCTAGTCCCGATTATACCAGCCGCGACATTTATGATGGTAAATTACTGCATAAAACATGTCAATTGTTTTAATAGTTTATATGCGTGTCTGCGCTTATGCAATAAACAGTTTTTTTTCTTTCAATAAACTTAATCATAGCATCAACTAAAACTATTTATTAGAAAATACGTTAAATCAGCAAACCACCTTGGGTTAGCATGGTATACAATGTCTATCCCCATAGACGTCTGCCACGAGACGGACGCATGCGCGAAGTCGATATACAAGGTTAGTTGTAAAGTATTACAAATATCGCAGGCCTTTATTACACCGCAACTTTTGTTCCATGACTTTTTAAAAGACAATAAATATACAAAAAATTAAATTTTACGGCATTTTTCAGATCTATAGTAAGGTAGTAAGTTACCCCACCCCCGCTTGCATTGGACTGGTATTTACGCTTTCTTTTGTTACCACACGAGTTATCATTGTTTAGTGCGGTCTATTTTAATATTTTTGTCGAAAGTAAAATCTGATGAATGACTAAAAGACATGGAATAAAAGTTGTTGTTTATGATGATAGTAATATAGTCCTGCAAGATTGTTAATATTTTACATATAACCCTGTATATAACTATATGCAATCGAAACCGACGGCATGCAGTCAACACTGACTGCCAGCTGTTCTGTGGCTCTAGTGAAAAGGGGTACAAGTAAAAAAAGACAACTTTACAAGGCGACGCGAAGAACAGTTAAAGCTTAATATTAAGCGTTAAGTAGGTATTTTTCGCGTTTTCTTGTAAAGTTGGCTTTTTTTACTTGTATTTGTACCCTTTTCACTAGAGCCACAGAGTTATCGCCGCGCGCCTAACTAAGGAACTCCGTGTATTTGTTAATGTCGAAATGGAAGCACAAATGTTTCTTGTAACTTGACACGAGTTTTGAATTTCCGATTATCGTTCACACCAACCGCATTCTATACTTGCTGTCGAAATGGCGACTGCACGCAGAACAAGTCTCGAATGCATGCAGTCGTCTACTAAGTTTTGATTATAAACCTCTCGCCTGTTATATGGGAAGGGCACTATTACTTGTACAAGCAAGCCTGCACAGGGACTATCCATCAGGTTGTGACCCCAAATCATTCTGTTGACACAGCCTTCGTCCGGTTTTCAAAAGGCTAGCGCTTTGTGTGAGTAAATGCATGCAATCGAAATCACGGCTACATGCAGTTAATCACGACTGCACACATTAAGTGCGACATGCCACAGACATCTGTTAGCAGCCTAAGTTGACCCAATGTGCCACCAAAAGGATGTATAAAGAATGATAAATGCCACATTTATTAGACTATTTGTTGCAAAGAAAACAGGAAACTAACTGTTTGAATGACTTTAATAACTTGTGAATACTTACATTGTCCGGTTCACTATTTTCATCGAATCCCATGCACTTCAAAAATACTTGACAATTGTCCTCTCGTTCCTTCTGCGTCAACATAGGCAAGTATGGTCTCAAATCAGGCACTGCACATGGTTTATGAGCGAACACTCTTAAATATTGCACACACAATGGAACTCCACTACCAAGCACTGCAGCAGGATCACCATCAACCGATAACCTTTTGTACAACTCTAGTCTTGCTAAATATGGTCCACGTAAAGCTCTACCAGAGGTAAAGTTCTCAACTAATTGGCATATAAATTCATGGGCTTTCTCTGGAGTATTATCTGTAGCATCATCATTATTTTCTTCCTTCATTAATATGAAGACCGAGTCTAAATACGGTACATAGTAGTCCCATCGATCTGGATGGTCTTGCAAGAGTGATTTGCAGATAAGATTGATACGTCTCCATAGACCGAGCTTTTTTAGATAAGGGATGGTTTCTTGAGCCGGTGAACCGGGTGAACCAGGCACCAGTTGTGAGTATAGAGGGCCTGTAATGATGTAATTGAAATAAAAATTATTTAATATAATTGTTTAATTATGGTTCTATTATGGAATATATTTACATGGGAACTCAATATTGAGGTCAAAATTAAGGAGGACACGTGTGCTGGCGTTTTGAAACTTCTAAAACTTGTGAAGTGCCTTTTATACGCATGTACAGGAAATAAAGTAATTTTTCTAACTAGTAACAGTTCAGAATTTAAATAGAAAGAAGTTGGTGGGAAATTATAATTATTGACATCACCTCTGTTTAATATTCAACAGTTGATTAACATGATAATGAATGATTTGTGTAACTGACTTTACGTAAATGTACGCAAATGCATAGCATCACCCTCACATCAGCAGACAGACGTCCACTGCTAGATATAGGCCTTCCTCAAAGATCGCAACCAGGGCCGGTCTTGTGATGAGCGCATGCAGCGGATTCCTGCAATTTTCACCAGGTATGTCTTCCGGTAAGGGTAAAATAAGTGCATAGCATACTTTCAATGAACTTTAGGATGTCTTCCCATTTTTCCTGGAGTTCTAATATCATGACGTAGAGTCTGGCTTCTTGCTCGGCCTCCATCTTTTTCTCGCTTATGAAGTTGTCTACCATACGCTGCGCGAGTGCGAGCAAGATGCCACGCTTCGTGCTGTCTTCACTTTCCTTGGCCTGACAATAAATATTGAAAATTAGAGAAATATAACTGTCCTTGTTTGTATGTATGTGATGTTTTGAATGGAGAAGCAACAATTAATGAAATGGAAGCAAATTGTTTTCCTTTTACTTAAAGTATTTAAACTATTAACTGTGCTCATTGTAAAATAAACGAACGAAAAAAAAAAACGAGTGATTAGTCAAACACTTTCAGGTATGCACAAATTATACAAACCTGTAAAACAATGCTCATTACGGCCCAAAAATAATAGGGGTTCTTGGGCGCGAACTTGTAGAGCGCCATGGCGGCTCTTTGTTGCGCGCGGTAATCACCCACCCGCACGTAAGCCATGAACAAGTGGGAGTGCAGTTCTTCGCTGAGTGGCTCTGCCTTCACTGCTGCCTCATAAAGCGCACACACTTTTGGCACTGTGTGGAAAACAGATTGACAACTTTAATTAGATTTTAATAAGACACGGAATAGATCCCCCAAAAAAATTGAGTTTGTTTAATAAAAATGTTCATTCTACAAAACATACAGTCAAGTCTCCCCTCCTGAATGGTTTGCTCCTTTTTAGGCTTTACATATAAAATGTAGTCTACTTAAAAGAGTTGATAAAAATTCATCAAGTTCTAGTGAAATTAAAGCATTTTCTTGGGCACAAGTTAAGACTGGAGTTAAATAATTATATTTGATAATAAACTCAGTAATTGGTTGGCTCAGGTAGAACTATTTTTGCTATTCACGACATGTGGTCATAATATGGACAGGCCTGTCTTTGCTAAGATTTATGGTTAAAATAAGTGCATATTTGACGCCCATTTTATCTATAATAACAATTATTTATTAAATATTATTAATTATAATTATTAAATATTGATGAACAAGGTAAAATTTTGAAAGTAGAAAATTTCTAAGCAAAGAAAAAATTATGCACTGTAATTTTTTTTTCTTATTTAGAGAAAAAATAAAGCATACATAATTAAACCATAAAGTTCCTGTCTCTAAATCAGTTAGGTACATATGTAAAAGAGTCATCATCATCATATCAGCCGGAAGACGTCCACTGCTGAACATAGGCTTGCCCCAAAGATTGCCAGACTAGACAGGTTTGTGTTCATGTTTTGTATCAAAAATTATAATCTTTATTATACAAACAAAACCGACCTCAAAAGTTTATGGAATTACATCTATTTAGAAAGTTTTATTGAAGTTGGTTACCCGTAAGTGCGCGAAACCGGATTCATCCCCTAGTTTGCTACCCTTAGAGGTGGAATATTTCTTTAAATTTGAATGGGGACCAATATTGAGGTACCCTCTTACCAACAAGAAAAGATTCATCTAAATCGTACCACAAATGCTGTAGTATTTAATTGCGTAACATATAACTGCTTCCGTGGCCGAACAGTTACCATGCCGCGCAGCCACGCAGAGGTCCCAGATTCGATTCCCGGGTCGGGAAAAATATTTGTATGGTCTACATTTATTTCTCTCGTGAGTTTGAGTGTCATTTGTGGTTGTCTATGTGTGTGTCCATGGCACCCGCGACGCAGGGTTTTCCTAGTGCGGGGCTATGTTGAGTGTTTAAAAAAAGAAAAAATATACACAATAAAAAAACACAGTTGAATTGATAACCTCCTCCTTTTTTAAAGTTGTTTAATAATAACAAAATAGTGGAAAAAATTCATTACAAATATATGAAAATCATTGTACTAAAACTTAATGATATTCAATAAACAATTATTGTAATATATATTTGTTAACATTTCTTATGAAATTGGCTTCAAAACAGGTAAAATATGTGATATTTGAAATACTTAAGTTATTTCAAATCTTTCCTTGATTTTATATATATTTTCAACTCTATTACACTAATTTTAGTAATATTAAAATAGGACACTAAAACTGTATAGTCTTGTAGTAGATTTCATGTCAAAAATTTTATTATATTTTCGTATATTAATAAAGAAATTCGTATTAACTTATTGTGTATTATTTAAATCTATAGATAAACACCCAAAAGGGTTTATGTTACATCACTTTAGTTCTTAACCTAATTTGTAATCTATTTGTAAAATAAAAAAGCTTTTTCAGTATTTAAAAAACTAGTGTTCATAGATAAGTGAGAAAACTGCATATACAATGGGGTGGGTATGTAATACTGCAGTGTACTGTAATGAGGAAACCTGACACCAAACAGCAGTTTTTATACCAAGGTTTCAGAAGTGAAAAAGAGACTTACACTGCTGAGATTCGCGGTACGATATTGTCATCGCCTGCAGCGTGGTATCATCGCTCGGCTTCTCTTCTGCCAGGGCATCCAACACGGCGAACGCCTCCGGTCCCTTTCCTAACCTTAAAAGTGCAAGCGCTTTCAATGCCCGTGCCGACTGCAATGAAGGACTTTTCTTAAGCACCTTCTCTGCTTCTTGCAATGCCTTCTTATTGTTCCCATTATCCAACCAGTCTGAAACACCATATTTCTTTCCAATATTACCGAAAATTTGCGCTTCTCCGCGGGAGATTTACTGTGAAACTGCAATCGATATACAAATAGTTTTTACCGTATATTGGCCGCAACCGACGCTCTACGATACTGCCGTCTTGCATGTTCTGTAGCCGCCCCGCCATTTTTCATTTATCAAGCCCCTTTTTTCCGAAAATAAATCCGTTTTCAGGACTTTTTTGGCTTTTTAACAACACGTTTGTTTTGCGATTTTGTCTATGGTTTGCTCAAATGACATTGACATTTATCGAAAGGTTGCCAGTAAAAAAAATCGATTTACCTCGTGATAATTAAACGTCCATTCACTGCCTGCAGGACAGACCGCAGCGCACGCAGGAGATTACTCACACATTATCCTGCGTACGGATTATGTATGAAGTCTCGCAGGACACATCGCAGGATTTACAGGTTTGCAGGATGGCTTGCACGCTGCGACTACATTCATAATCCTGCATTACGCGGCGGACTACATTGCAGCATAATAAATGCCCCTTTTATACGACGGTGTACAGCGTAGAGGGAGAATAATCTCCTTCTACGGTGAATAGGGCTTAGAGGACAGAATTGGTTTCTATAGTTTAAGGTACAGGTCAAGAGCACGTCAAACTTGACACTTAAGACTTCCAACTCTGTATCGCTTATCATAAGAATACAAAGTGTCAAGCTTGATGTGCTCTTGTGCTTAGTGTTTGGTCATGCAAAATTTTCCCTTTTCTCAAATGTTTTCCAGAAAAATAAATTTTATTCTGGGTATTTTTCCCATACTTTTCCTTTAATTTTCCACATTATACATTGACACCTGTCAAAAGTTGAAGTTACTGAACGAAAACGATGACTGTTCTTAGGGTCGTATTCTAGAACTCTACTCAATGCTCAAGTCAGGATTGCAATTGAAACACAAGCACTGGAAATACGACACTAATGGCAGGGACTTGAGTATGATTTCTAGTGCTTTAAATCACACTCAAGTCCTGACTTGAGCATTGAGTGGAGTTCTGGAATATGACCCTAAAAATGCTTGGAAAACAGCGAAAAAAACATTTTAAATTGGCCCCATCGTTTTCGTTCAGTAACTTCAATATTTTGTCAGATGTCAACATCAAATGAAGAAAAATATAGGAAAAATACCCGAAAATATTTAATTTTGTAAAAAATATGATTTTTTCAAAATGGACATATTCACATTCATCTTTATTTGTAAGCTAAATGGTAAATCAAGATTTTACAATTTTTATTACTGTACATACATACATGTAGTACCCTGTAAGGGCACCGCAAATTGAGAGCGCTGCTCTTGTTCATTAAATTAGAAAATAAATTTACATGCAAAAACTGCTAACATTTTACCATGACCCAACACTATAGAGTATTATTGTATAACTAATCGAAACCTCTTCCAAGCCAAAAATTAATTCGATTCGAATTAACATTCGAAACCTCGCACTCACAATTG
>NW_020653575.1:3501110-3546494 GCF_003589595.1 Hyposmocoma kahamanoa | reverse complement strand
TTAATTAAAAAACATAAATAAATTTACAAGAAGTTCTAACTAGCTTAAAAATTAAATAAAATCAGGTCAATAAAATCCGCACTGGATCGGCGCACGTCATCCACACAAATATCACTATTACGGCAGTGGTAGAAAAACAATCAAACTGCTAACAGAAGTGAAATTATCAAAAATACAAGGAAAGTAAGTGGCTACTGTCATACAAAATCAGTTCTGTTAGCATTTTGAAGAAAAAGAAAAATCATTTAGCTCTAAGATCTACAGTTTCAAATCCTGATTCAGGACTAATTTTAGGAGACGACAATTCCGGTGGTGTTTCTCTAGACAGTGACGCCCTCTTATGTCTCGGCGGAGGTACGGGCGCGGGAGGAGCAGCCTTCGACTTTAGGAGATTCTTGATCCTCATTCCTCCTCTATAGTAATATAGATAAATACCAGCAAAGACTGCCACAGCAACCAATAACGCCACAACGGCTACAACCACACCGTACCACGAACTTCTAGTCGATTCTTCCGGCGTTGGTACCGTAGGTCTCCTGGCAGGAGGTACGTATGACGGTCTTGGCCTCCTTGTAGTTGTAGCAAAGCTCTTTCCTATGGCAATATCGGCGCATGCCCGAAATTCTTCCTGATGACCGCATCCTATAGCTCCAGTTCCATTTTCACAGTCTCCCCAATTGTTAGCAGCCATATATCGCCATTGCAAGACACAATGGGCACATTCCAAGTCCTCTGGTAGTCGATATTTCATTTCATAGATTTTATTTCCATCTTTAGGATAAAACTTTGTACCATCTCTCCCATCAAATTTAAGAACATTTTTGTCTAAACATTCCTGTGTAGTATCTTTAGGATCGTCACAAACTCTAAATTCGAAATAACCATTGTGGTTAGCTGTTAACTCGATCTTGATTGTGATAGCGTCTTTGGGTGAATATCTTCTTACTATTACACCTTTTCCAAACCGTCCTCCTAATTCGTGAGCTCTTGGAGTTGGAGCATCCCAAGCATCACCACATACTCCACATTTTCCTTTATTTTTTTGCCATTGTCTTGAGAAGCCCCCGCAGAACAATTCATGATCGTTGTAATTGTGTGGTGTGTCGAAGCCGTATCTCCAGGCTGATGCCCTCGATGGAGGTTCAATTAGCCTTCCATGGCCATTGACAGTGTTCCATGTGAATGGGAGAATGGCGAGACAGCACCACGCGAGTGCCTGGAAAGACGAGAACAATACTTTAATAAATTGACTAGAACAATACAAATAACCTCGGCGTCCAAATTTCAACTAAATTGCGGATGATAAAAAGGTCGGGATAAAAGTACCAAGGCCCGTTTACGTGTGTCTTTTTAAGATTGATGCTAATAGAGGTATGTCTGGAGACGACGGGCGGAGGTCCATAAGCTCGTACTCCAGCGCGTACTTAATGGTAAGTATGTATAAATAACTGCCTCCGTAGCCGAACGGATATCATGCCGGACTGCCACGCAGAGGTCCCAGGTTCGATTCCCGGGCCGGGAGAAATAGTTGTATGGCCTACAATTATTTCTCTCGTGAGTTTGGGTGTAATTTGTGGTTGTCTATGTGTGTGTCCATGGCACCCGCGACACAGGGCTTCCCTAGTGCGGGGCTATGTTGAGTGTGTGCGTTATTTATTTATTTATTTATAAATAAATAACATTTGATAACAAGTTGTGAGGAAAGAGGCCAAACCAAGTTTGAACAGATGTTAAGCTCCCATTCGTTGCAGCAGACGTGTTATATGATAGAAAAATAATGAAGTGTTTTGTTTATTTTCCTACGACTTACTGTTATACTTACGTACTCGTACGCCTAGGTATTTTAAAGAAACTGTGGATGGTAATTTTTAATGACAATGTGAAAGATTATAAAAGAATAATGTACAATTTCTTATCTTTAGATATTTTATGAGAAGAATAAATCTAACCGTACACTCTACTTTCTTTTCACAAGTTTGTTGTTTCCGAAGTAACTAGAAGAGTGTAAGTCTGGCGGAAGACGGTTGAGGCACGACTCAGAGGTCCAAGTTTCAAATTCCAGCGGCATGTACCGAATGCCTTTAATTACTAAGATACTACATTTGCCAATGTTATGCTGCAACACCTCTAGAAAATGGTGAACCTGCATGTCGGAGACGGTACCCAGTCTTTGGAAAACGTTGGGTTCCCAATTCTCATAGGGCCAGGGTGTCGGACCATGGCCTAAACCCTATTTTGAGAGTGCGTATTTTTGAGATATAATATATGGTGGACTCATGATGATGATGGATGGATGAATGGACGAGTTTACATATCCTAGTCAAGAGACTCAAAGTAAATTTTGATTTCCGCTACTAGAATACGCTATAGGGGTTTGTTTTGCCTTATTCTTTGTTATTCATTTTTAAATTGGCCGCCGTGGTCGAACGCGAAGGGTTCGAGTCCCGGGCCAGCAAAATATTTGAATGGTCTACGTTTATTTCTCTCGTGAGTTTGGGTTTATTTTATTTTATTTTGGGTTCATTTGGTATATTTGCTTTATTATTAATTCGTACCCACAGTATAATGAAACTCCATGGAATCATATGTCACAAGTGCTTTTATCGCATGAAGACAAACGTAATACGAACTACGTGAAAAATAGTGTATATATAGTGTACGCACACAGCGTTATTTAAAAAAACCTGTATCTTCATAAATAAATAAATGAATGAAACGTATATCAACGAAGGGTACTCTAAATATAATTTCTCGTAACAATAGAGCTCGGAAACGATAGAGGCGCGTGCGCAGCGACCGCTCGACCATACCAAATTGTATCGACGCGTTTCCTTTTCTTACATGAACCGTACGCGCATAATCGAGCTAGATATTTGAAAATAATATATGTATGTACATTGTGTTGCATGTTACTCGTATCTTAATGAAGGTGTGGATATTGTGAATGTGTGTTGCAAGTTTTACGACCTCGAACTTTAATAATAACAGGTGACGGAACGGACAAGTCGTGTGTCTGGTGTTAAGCGACACGCCTGTCCATAACAGTTGCAGTCTTTGTGATCAGAGGGGCACTACCACTGCGCCGGTCACCCTGAGACAAGTTAACAAGTCCCATGTGCCTGTAATTTCACCAGCACCTTTACCCTTCCAAACCGGAACGCAGTAATGCTTATTATTACTGTTTAATTTATTTTAACATTGTAGTTAGAGATGTGGCTCCTAAAACAATTTTACGATATTTAACACAAAATAAAATATTATGATGTCATGAAGTATTTATAAACCAATAAAAAAAAGCTGAAATCTGAGAATAATTAAAAACAATCTACCAGCTAGGAATAATTAAAGATGTCGCAACCTCCGATCTTAAAACGCCAAGTTTAAAAAAACTACCTATTGTTAAAACGCTAACTTGTTAATCAGGATAACAAATTACCAACAAGATAGGCAAATGCAAAGATGGTGTTAATAAGCTAGCAAACAAAAATATCGCGACGACGTAAGGTCATCGTGCCATTCTGTGGTGCCATTGTATTGAAATTCATGTAATTATCCGCTATCGAATGCTGACTTAGATACATGAGTATCTACTTGGTAACAATACTGTATGAGAATCAGTGATATAGACATCGATAATTTTGCTGCAAAGGTCCATACATCCATTCATTCATTCAATAGTAATGGACCAGATCGTGTCAGTATAGTACCAGAGCCAATCCAGTGTCTTCCCTGGATTACCATGGCCATGGTCAGCAGGAACTAACCAGCAGATCGAGCTGGAGTTTCTTTACTTCAGAGTACTGTTAAGGTACAATTTTTTGGAATTATAAGGTTTAATAGTCATTAAATAAAAACGGGTAATTTGAAGTACACCCGCCATATTGACTGTAACTACGGCGGCGGGTGTATCTTTGAGACTTCGTTCCGATGGAGGTATATTTTTTTTTAAGAATAGGTACTAAATAGTACAATTTAGGTACATTTAATTTCGTACTAATCAGCAGGCCGAGTTGGCGTTTCTTTTAGTTTAGGGTACTATTAAGGTACACATTTTTGAAACAAAACGTTTTCATAGTTATTAAATAAAAAACTGGTAATTTAAGGTACACCCGCCACATTGAATGTCAATTTGGCGGGTGTACCAGGTGTACCTTTGATATTGCTATTACTTCGTTCTGATGGAGGTACAATTTTTTCAGTAGGTACTAAATATTACAATTTAGTTACTTTTTTTAGTACTAAATTTGTCAGGATTCGTTAACATACAACCGCATTCTGACTCTCCTCGACGTAGGTACCATTCATGTTTTCACCAGGATGACAAGCATTATAGTGTATCACATCGTTATGATAAGAAGAAGAAGAAGCAAATTGCGAAATTGCGAAGAAAAAGTGTTTTGTGCGAGTACGTAGATCCGTACGTTGTAAAGGTATGAAGGTCAATGACTTGCTTATGAAGTAGAAAACTTGTCTTTAACTCATACAAGTTAACATAAAAGGAAATTGTTCGTTTTTATTTTATAACAACATTCTAGTACGTTTTTCTGGAAGTAATTTTTTAAAACATTTTATGGACTTGGCAGGTAGGAATGCTGAGCCATATTCGAAGATATAGATAGATATAATCTATAGAGTTAGGTTTTCGCGATAGTTACATATCGATATATATATATATATATTAGACAACATCACAGACGTTACACTGATCCCAAAGTAGGTAGCTATACCACTTGTGCTATGGAAATCGGAAACAACGACGGTACCACAAACACCCAGACCCGAGACAATATAGAAAAGTTAGTTTTCTATCTCAGAGACGGCGACACCATAAAAACCGGTGTGCAAGCCACTCGACCACTGAGGCCGTCTAATTGGAACTGAAACTGTTTTCTTCCGAATAAAACACACATGTACATATTTGTTTTTTTTTTCAAACAAACCCGCTTTTCGGGTCCTTTACACGTCTTATGGTCACGGCTTGGTAAAGTCATCAACCAGTTGTGTTCTTTATTATTATGGTATTTTTTTAATGTTGTTTATATGTTCATCGTTACAAGCATAAAAAAATAATTTATTTACTTCAAATATAATCGTTAAACCTTTCTTAGTATGTATATAAAAATAATTGCGCATTTGACCTCCATCTCACCTGATGGAAAGAGACAATGAGGTTGATGACGAGGCATGCACATCCAAATAATCGCTATTCACTCTCGCCTTGAAAAGGACCAAGTTATAACGTTCGGGGAACACGTCCGCAGGCAGGGAATACCACTCCCTAGCCGCTCGCCATATAAATGTGGAAGCGAGGTTTCGTGCCGATTCTGGGAATAATCAAACTTAGGGGTGGAACCCCAGCCCACGTGTAGTCCACTCGATGATGGAAAGAGGAAGTCGGAATGACATCATGCAATTCAATCGCTCACTTTCCGCATAGAAGTTTCCTTGCCACCCATAATGGAAACTAACTTAGAAGAAAACTTTGTTCTTAAGAGATTACAACACTGTTTCAAATTCGGGTACTGTTAAATCGATTGCTATGCATGAGCCTTTAAAAAATATAGAAAAATTAGATGCTTATCTTATTATTCTTCTTATTGAAACCTGTCAAACCAATTCGAACTTGTTAAACAAGTTGTATTATAATTTACACAGAATTATAGCACAAAAACACTATAAATGTTTTTTTTAGTACGTTTTGAAATAATAAGTAACCACTGCGGTTGCTGCTTTGTGTCTTACGCGCTCGAGACTGAATCGCCGTAGACCTTTCTCCTGAAAAGTTGACATTTTACAGATGGGACCTTATTACACCAAAGTTGCGAATCTCAGGTAAACAACGTTATGAAATCTCAGACCTAACACCACTAATACTTTTTTTTGTTGTAGAGACAACACATCAAAAACATGCTCAGTACAATCGTAACAAAAAGACGATTACATAAATCGTTCCACTGAAATAGAAAACATTGAATGAAAAAATGTACGTACGAACAATATGTTCAATCTATGTTATAGTTCTCACAAAGTGATCGGTGTTATCCATCATCGTGAGTGGTTTAAGTTACGAAATATTTGGCTTATTGCAGACAGATTAACAAATAAGCAGTTCGCTAAAATAAGAGATGCAAAAGTGTCGGATAAGATTTTGAACAAAACACGAGTAAATACTTCTTAATTTATTCATTTTGTTCAACTTATATTAACAATACTAATAGTTAAACATGTATGCCACAGTCAAAATTAAAATTACTTTTTTTACATACAATACTATCACTGCCTCTGCGGTCAAACGGTTACCATCCTGGACTGCCACGCAGAGGTCCCGGGTTCAAAGCAGACAGAGAGAACAGCGCTTTAAGCTCTGAGTGGCACTGCAACTGTTATGGACAGGCGCACGATTTGTTCGTTCCCTTACTTGGTATCATACAAAAAAGTGACGTATTGTAAAGTCGTCAACCGACAACAAATATCATCATCATCATCATCATATCAGCCGGAAGACGTCCACTGCTGAACATAAGCCTCCCTCAAAGATTGCCAGACTAGCCAGTCGGAAGCGCCGTGCATCCATCGGTTTCCCGCCGCCCTTATAAGGTCATCCGTTCATCTAGTAGGGGGCCGTCCTACTGAACGCCTTCTGGTTCGTGGTCTCCATTCAAGAACCTTTCTGCCCTAACGGCCGTCAGTTCTACGAGCTATGTGCTCTGCCAATTCAACTTGCTAATCCTTCGAGCTATGTCGGTGACTTTCGTTCTTCTACGGATCTCCTTATTTCTGATTCGACCACGTAGAGAAATGCCGAGCATTGCTCGCTTCATAGCTCGTTGAGTGACTTTGATCTTTTTTATGAGGCTCATTGTAAGTGACCACGTCTCAGAGCCGTAGGTCATCGCAGATAACACGCACTGCTCGAAGATTTTTGTATTGCACACGAGAAGACGTCGCGCAGCTTCCCGAAAGCTGCCCAACCTAGTCGGATTCGACGATTGATCTTTTCCTGGAAGTTGGCTCTGCCTAATTGGACGGTTTATCCGAGGTAGACATACTCGTCAACAACTTCGAGAATAGAGGTTCCCATTGTTATAGGGGTGTGTACAACATGGGCATTCAACATCAGTTTCGTCTTGTCCATGTTCATTTTTCGACACACCTGCTGGGAAACTCTATTGAGGTCAACAGCGAATGCAAAACGTCAAAAATACGTATAAATATAGTTCATGCAAATCATAAACCTATTTTGAACTATAAAAGTAAATGAAACGCTGGTTTGATTGAGAAAAAATATATTTTTTTTATTTTTTTATTTAAACACTTTATTGTACCACAAAGTAACTTACAAATGTTCAGAAACAATTTAAATATTTGTGTACAAAGGCGAGCTTATCCCATAAAGAGATTTCTTCCAACTAACCTTTTATATATACGCATAGACCCGAAAGAACATCATTTTCAATCAAATCTCAAGTGTCAGCATGACGCGCTGTTGACTCTGTAAACACTCACTAATATTTTACCATAGCCCGTTATGATTAATAATACTCTAAAAACAACAAACATACACCCAGCAATGATAATAATAATACAGTAAAAAATCATGAATCTTTTTTGGGAACAAAAGTTGTGCCCAAAACTGAGCATGGCAATCCGTTGCTGCGTCTGTGTACCGCTAGCAGATTTTTACAAGCTCATTCACTCAAAATAGAACCGTTAATCGTCCTTAATGTTTCAAAATTGTATTTCATACTGATAGCATGACACCTCTTCAGAAAGGCCGTTGTTCCACGGACATGTAGGAGGAAACTTTTTATCTAACTGAACAACTTGCTATGTAAATTTCAAGAACTTATTTTTTCAACAAACATTGACATCGAACTTATAGAACTTCGCAACAAGCTCTAAAAGTCAACTTCAAGTGTCATAAACATAACGGAACAATCCATATAACAAAAATAATCGAGATTTGAATAAAATGTTGGCCTCTTACGCTAATTATT
Source organism: Hyposmocoma kahamanoa (assembly GCF_003589595.1). NCBI lineage: Eukaryota > Metazoa > Arthropoda > Insecta > Lepidoptera > Cosmopterigidae > Hyposmocoma > Hyposmocoma kahamanoa. The sequence goes on along the minus strand of NW_020653575.1, from coordinate 3,538,497 downwards.
AATTTTATAACACGTGGTTATGATTAAGTATACAATTAATGGACCCCAACGATGTGTGAATCCTACCTATAAAGATCTCAGTTCAGTTAGTTTGTTTAACTGGTTAGTTAGTTATTTTAACAAATCAAAGAATCTTTATTTCATAGGTAAGCAAATTACACTTGAAACCGTCATATTGATTAAACTCTACTGCTCACTCGCAGATTCCCAAAAAAACTCTAGGGGTTGCTCTTTGTTAATAAATATTTGTACACAATTTATCATTTACAATATTTATTTCAAACATCATAGATCGAAACTACTTGCAACTAAGTGATTTTTGACATCCAAGTACGCAGAAGCTGTAAATCTTTAGTATAAAGTTTTTGTTTCGCTATAGTTTTAAACCTCGTGAATGCCAAATTTTGAATATCAATCAGAATCTTATTATAGAAGCGTATGCGTTGCCCCATATAGGAATTTGGGCTTTGTGAAGACGACTGTCTTCGCTTCTACTTTATCCGCTACATCTTTTAACATAAACTCTATGTACGTCTAAAACATCTATTAATGAGACGCATCGCTTTCTCACCTCCTCGATTCAGAAGAATAGTTGCATCATGTTATAGAAAACAAAATTAATTCTGTGGGAAAATAAAACAATTTGTTTGATCTAGTTTTCAATTCATAGTTTGAGAATAGACACTTTTTCCAGGTCAGGGATTTTATTTACTTACCTCGATGATGGAAGTTTTGGTAAAGTAAAGTTGTTTTTTAATAATATGCTTGAAATGAATAGATAAATGTCCATATTATAGATACAAGGGGTGACATAAAGAGGTTAAAAGCACCAAATAATAATTAAATGCTTTTTGAATTTTGGATTCGTGTAAATACATTGTACTGCTTAAAATAATATGTTAAAACCACTATTCCCACTAGTTCTGTTGTACAGTTCTGTTGACAGAGCTACTTGTAATTTTCCTCATTTGTTCAAATAGACAGTTTTCTTCACAGAACTATTGACAATTTTCGCTGCCACTAGTTCTGTAATAGACTAGGGGTCGTATTCTAGAACTCTACTCAATGCTCAAGTCAGGATTGCACTGCAAACACAAGCACTGGAAATACGACCCTAATGGCAGGGACTTGAGTATGATTTCGAGTGCTTTGAATCATACTCAAATCCTGACTTGAGCATTGAGTAGAGTTCTGGAATACGACCCTAAGTGTTGAGTTTAGTTTCGAATCTACTACTCACCTAGAAAGCAGAAGTTGGATTTTATAATATATAAAAAATGCAGTAGGTAACTAACCTTTAACCAAAGTAAACTTTTTTTTTATGAGCTTCAAGTGATAGTCTTTTTAGTAGCAGTAGACCTTGTGAAAGAGTTTGTCCAGAGAACTACCAAGTAAGTTACCTATTGCAATGTGACCATTACTGCGTTCCGGTTTTGTGGGGTCAGGTTGGTGGTGAAATAGGATTTGTCAGCTTAGTCCCGGGGTGACGGGCGCAATGGCAGTGTCCCTATGATCTTTACGATTACTGCCAGGCGCACGACTTGTACATCCCGTCCCTTGAATTTATAAAACTATTGTGGCATAAACTATTTAACATTATGAATTTTAAAAGAAACCGCCCATCTTGATCAATAACCATGTTATGCAAAAATATTTATGTCAACACGTCATGACTTCGTAGTTTTGCATAGAAGTTTACGGTCATGATATTGATCATGATTTTCATGTTGAGATGGTGAATCATGATGTTAAAAACATGACTTTTGGAGTCGTGAATGAGCGATTAGATATTCGTGATTAGAATGAAAATTGAGATGATTAATTGATTGAAACTATTTTTTCAAATCACGTATGATAGTTTGTAATTGTCCTATGTGTAACAATCGTGAAAACCTAATACTCCGATATAATTAATGGAAGCTTAGTAGAACTGATTTTAGCTTAGAAGCCAATATGTTTGCATTGTAAGCAGAAGGTTTCGACGCTAAGTGAAAGAAAATAGTTAATTTGTATTATTATGAATACATATTTAAAGTATATTCTACCAAAAATATTAAACAATAATTAACTATTTAATTTGTAAAAAGTATTCTACTTGATGTCAACGTTTAACAACTATTCGTACACAGTTACTTTTTTCAATAATGCTTGGTATGTGAAATTATATTACTTGTGTTAATTAAATTAAATAAAAATATATAATTAAAATTAATGTAACATTGTTGTAAATATAATTTCATTTTCTAATATTAAGTATTTCAACTGATTCTAAAAAGAAAAGATGTACGGGCTCCTTCGCGAGGTCCGCCATATTTGACCCGAGTACAATTTGTTGTGAAGTCGTGATCAAGGACACTCAAGGACAAAGAATAAGAGATATAGTAAAAGTGTCTATTGTGTTTTCATAAGCAAAGTAAGAAAACACGATGTATGAAACAAATTTTTCGGATTTCAATCGCGTACCTATATTTGTTTTTAAACCAACCAACGGGCTCTTACAGATCTCATGGTCACGGCTGACCGAAATGGCAAAAAATTTCTTCATTTCATTTACATAATTAAATCGGTCCTTTCGGATTAGTGTTCATTACCTAATTTCCGTGGCAATTTTTATTATTTAAATATTCAAATATATCATCGTGTAATTATCAAATAATATTTTACAATACAATACTCTAATATCAAATAATATTGCACAATAAAAAATCGACTAGGTACTTAAAGAATAATAATTGCCACGGAAATTAGGTAGTGAACACTAGTCCGTGAATGACCAAAATAATTCTTAGTTATTGAAGGAAACAACACGATGGATTTATTTCACATTTGTAATGTTTTCATTGTTTACATTTTCGATCTGATTTTACGGATGTGAATTTATTGACAAATTAAAATGGAAGATTTCAATAATGATATGTTTATTTCCTTATTAGAAAAGTAAAGTCAGCATTTGGAACCTTAAATGTTCAGTGACAAGCTACAAGTAACATATGTGTTTCTATTTCGAAATCAATAAATACACTGCGCTCTACATAGGCACGCGTTTCTAACTGCTTACAGACAGTGTTGAGAGCGTGCAGTCTTTTTTATGATATCTAGTGACTGGGTGAATAAGTCGTGCGGCACAATAGCTGCAGTGGGGCACTGCCAGTGCGCCCGTCACCCTGATACATAAATTGACAAAACCCACGTGCCTGTAATTTCACCACCACCCTACCCTTCAAAACCGAAGCGCAGTAATGCTCACATTACTGCTTGGCGGCAGAAATAGGTAAGGTAGCAGTATTTCCCTGGACGATCTTTTCCATGAGACGCTCTACTGCTAAAAAGTAGATTTCGACAGTTGTATCAACTTCGTGCATGCAAAGAGTTTTCCGAGAGCACAGACTATAAATAATATTAATAAATAAGATGACCCGCATTTAAAAAATGATGTGATAGTGGTTAGAAGAATGCATTATTATTTTTTATTTTGATACTATCTTAACTTGTATTATTAATACTTTTATTATTCAAATTATAAAAAGTTTTTGCTTAATTTAACAATAATTTGATATTGTATTTCATTATAATTATTATTATTATTTTAATTTTAGTTTACTAAAGATGAAATTTTTTTGAAGTCAAATAAATTGCAGTGCCCTGCGGGGTTAGATGATTATACTTAAAATTATTTTAAGAACTTTTATATCACCCATGTAATGCAATGAATATGAATGTGCAGTACGTCTGGTAGTAGCTTAAGCCCTAGTGTCTAAAACGAGAAACGAGAGAAACGGACAGCAATAAAGTGGTAAAATGTATTTATACCCATGCCACGTGATTTTTTGCACTAATTTTCAAATTGCTATGCAACTGGCATACAAGGGGTGCTCCAAAAACGTTTTATGCATTTCAATGAACTTTATTATATAGGCCGTGTCATTTCTAAAGTGTTTATGTAATAATTACGTGGCCTGTAATTAGCGTGAATTCGCAAGTAGTGGGACAGTTTTAAAGTGGGTCTAGAAAGTAGTTTAACTGTGAAAAATGTTATCGGTTATGGAGGTGACCGCCATTTGTTTTGGTTGTTTTCATAATTATTATGAGAACAAAAGCACCAAATAGGGAGACATTTATTATGTTTATTTTTTATCTTTTTTTTTACAGAATACCAAGCCATGCTACCTAAGATCTCCTGGAAGAAACTGCTGGCTAAGCAGCAATTTCTTTCAGGCGATCTAAGGCGGCCTGTTGTACATTAGCTTAATCTGTGATACTTGTGTTTCTATTCTGTGTTATCATGTCATTTCCGTGGCAGCAGAGCTCCTTGTGAAAGAGTTCGATTTAGGGGTAGTATTGCCACCTTACCTATTGCTGCCACGAAGCAGTAATGTCAGCATTACTGCGTTCCGGTTTTGAAGTGTAAGGGTGCTAGTGAAATTATGGGCACATGCGCTTGTTAACTTATGTCTCAGGGTGACGGGCGCTGTGGCAATGCAATTTTTATTATTATTATTGTTAATAATTTCTTCCATCAGTCGAAATGACTACAATTTCTCATATTAAAATTTATCAAAAAAATAAAACGAAGTCCACTCATGCAAAAACAATTTTGCTTAACTTACATAATAACTTTCAAATTTCTTTCACATGCATTTCATTACGCATTATCTAACGTTCTATACGTGTAAGTAAAAAGGTAGAATTTTCGTTTAGGGCTATTTAGTAACTAGAACGCATTATAATATAAGTTATAAAGTTCATAAAACATGGTGGTCACGTTTTGGTTGACCTATTGGCAATCATATTGTGTGGCAATCAATGGCAATGGACGTTTTATTGCTCTTTGATTGAATAGTCTAGGAGCAATAGGATTTTATTAAGGGTGTGCTTAAGCTATTTGGTAGCAGTCTAATAATAACGTTTCGTATTCTTTTCGAATCCGAGAAATGACGGTCCGAAATGTCACAGGGATCATTTTATCTCTAGATGTACAAGTGATAAGTTTTCTAGGTTTGTATAGTCTCGGATTCAAAACGAACCCAATCGAACGCAGGGCGTGAACTATATGCTAGACCTGGTGCTGGATGGCGTCAAAGCAATGAAGCGCTATAATAGCGCAAATACGCGCTTACCACCAGACGCACGTTACTTGGTTTTATAAAAAAAAGCCATTATCGACGTGGTGTTAGCAATTAAAACGAATTTTGTAACAGATTTTTAATAGCAAAGATCTGAGGGGCACTGCCTCTGCGCCCGTCACCTTGAGACATACGTTGACAAGTCCCATGTGCCTGTAATTTCACCAGCTGCCTTACCCTTCAAAACTGGAACACAGTAATGCTGACAAAGAGTTTTCTCGAGACGAAATTATGAACAATAAACGTTTTAGTCTTCCATAACAGTTTGCTAAATTTATACAATATAAAATACAAAAGTCCATTCAACTAACAGCTTACAGCTGACAAAACATAAACATTCAAACCACGCCAGCACTTTCGCGCTCACGGAAAGTGAAAACGGAATGGAACTTTCGGAAATATCTGTTATTAGCAACTGTATAATAATTGTAATAAAGTAAACATTATGTCATTATGTTTTAAACGACGAAGGCTGCTAAGTGGTTGGAGGTATTAAAGAAATATGTGTCTGTAATTAAATAATTAGAGCAAAATGTGTCATGTGTCAAGAAAGTGGAGAACATTATAAAAGTTTGCTCAAGAAATGAAACAGTAATGCTTAATGCAGTGGATGTATAATGATCGCACTTCACATCTGCTTATATTCGTTATTGGGTGTTCAAATATTGTTAATCATTATTGAAGTACAGACAAACACGCAGACGCTGACAAATATGACCGTCTACACAAGGAGCCAAATAGGGAGATAAATAATTTATATGACTATAGTGTGTAACAAAATAATAATAATAAAATGGCCATGGGAAGCGCCACCAGTAGACATTATATATTGCACAACATTACATACGTTGCTCTGATCCTAAAGCAAGTAACTAAAGTACTTATAATTATTAATACGGCCAGCACCAACGGCAAGCACATAGAAAAATTCGTGAGGTCTGTTGGTTCGTTCCGTGGCTTAGTTGGTACGGTATGCAAGAAGACGTCGGTTCGAACCGACCGGATCGAAGGAATTTTTTCTGAGTGTTTTTCTGAGTGTTCGATCTTTGTATTAATAATTATAACAAACAAGTGGAATAATTTCACAAAAAATAATTGAATATCAATTCAATAAAAATTTAATTAATACAGTGAATAGCGACATCTCTCGCCAGGACTGGTAGCTGTAAAGGTACTAACTGGGTGATAAATCTGCAATAGATTTCTCATAGATGGCGCTACGACTATAAAGTCGTTGAAAGACCAAGTACAAAGACGACGCAAGCACAAAGAAAAATTCGTGAGGTCCGTTGGTTCGTTCCGTGGCTTAGTTGGTATAGCGTCTGGCACGGTATGCAAGAAGACGTCGGTTCGAATCCGACCGGATTGAAGGAATTTTTTCTGAGTGTTTTTTCTGAGTGTTCGATCTTTGTATTAATAATTATAACAAACTAGTGGAGTAATTTCACAAAAAATAATTGAATATCAATTCAATAAAAATTTCATTAATAAAGTACTTATGTAATGGAAATCGGAAACAATGACAGTATCGAAAAGTAGAATATAGAAAAGTTAGCTTTTTTACAATAACCCGGCCGGGTATCAAACCCGTGACCTCAGAGATGGCGACACCATGAAAACCCGTGTGCAAGCCGATCACGGAGATTTCAATAAAACATGGCAAATAGATGTTATTCCACAAACTTTTGATGTTGGTTTATTTTTCTCATAAAAAAGGTATAATTATTTCAACTTTCATGTGATAAATGAACTTTTGAGGTAGGGTATGATTTATTGGAAATGAAACTGCTTAATTCGGATCACAGCTACTCATCTGTGACCATGTGCCCTGTAAAAATCCCGAAATGTTGTTTTGTTTCAAAAAACAAGTATAGTTACTTAATAAAACAGTTTATTTTCAAAACGAACATTGGTTAGAATGAGCTAGAAAATGTGACAATAATTCAATTTAAAAAGACAATAATTGAAAATAAACATTTCATCAAAATACACACTTGTTTGCCACACTAGTGAGCGCTAAGTACCTACCTCTATGGAAATCGCTATATTTGACACGCTGCGCTGTCACACATTTGCTCTAGATAATCAAGAGAAACCTACTAAAAGAGCTATCTCGCGTGTTTCTTAAATTTAATATTTATTGACACACTTTCTATCTATATCTTTCTTTATATATAAGCTTTATACTTCATTGGAATTGCTTTAGAACTGTTTAGCTGCCGAGATAAAAGATATTCATGAATTTATATGCCAATATCGGTGGAAATATGAGGACTGTTATATATATTTATACTATCTTATGTAAACCACATTTTAAGCGAATTAATATCATTATTCATTCTTTTATATCTTGTTCTAAGTAATATTCGTTTAAGAAATGAGAGTTCTATTTTTAAATAAACTTCAAACAAGTCTAAAAATTATTTAAAAAAACAAAAACCCGACCGCAAAAAAATTTTGCTGGAAAGATAAAAAAAATTTCCCCCTCACTATTTTTATGGCCTATTGACACTCCCACAAGACGAATCTAACGACACCTCATGCGTCAAAATCCATCAAGCCGTTTGGGCTGTATAGCGTGAAAAAGAAATGTACATACATACATACATACATACATACATACATACATACATACATACATACATACATACATACATACACTTGAAAAACATAACGCTCCCGCAGTCAAGTAAAAAGCAGGAGGCTCAATTCGATTGTATTTTTTTGTGTGTATGTTACGCGATAACTCGTTTTCGTTCGGCATTTGTGAACCGATTTTGACGATTCTTTTTTGTTGGAATGAGGGTACCAAAGTATTCCACCTGTAATGATGACAAACTAGGGGATGAATGCGGTTTCGCGCACTTTCCGGCCACCGATTTCAATAAAACTTGGCAAATAAATACATCTACATCTATTCCACGAATAAGGTCGGTTTGTTTTATAAAAAAAATTTATTCAGATATATCGACTCATCCGTAGAACAAAGGTCTATGTGCAAGACTACTTGTTCTCAGGACATAGTAGGTACCTACATTTCGTTCGTTCTTCTTCGCTGTGGATGTCAGATCGATCGTCGTTCGATTTTATATTTCCGAAATGAAATAAGATAATTATATAAATTCTCAGAACACCTTTACGTAGGCATTAGTTTGAATAAGGAAATTATTCTCGCAACGTACTTATTCTCTCTTCGCTATATAATCACATAGAACTTAGTTCTTCATATGAGTCGTATAATTGCGCATATTTAGTGAATTAGGTTTTCGGAAAGGAAATTAAACTATTTTTTATTTTTTCAAACAAACCAACGCATGTGGCCCTTTACATGATCATGGTTGATGTCAGCTGACGGCGGATTTTCACAATCACAAATATACGTGAATTAGATACGAAGAAATGATTTCATTTCCAACGCGTATATTTTTTTAAATAAACCAATGTTGCAGTTCAGGCTCTTTACAGGTCCCACGGGTAAATAGTCCGAAACGTTGGTGTGTTTGAAAAACCAAATATACTCGCTTTTAGATCCGAAAAATTTAACGAGAACTCGGTATTTCTTAACTCGTATAGCTGAGTCAATAAAAACAATCACAGATGTAATTAAGTTTCCACTTGTCCACTGGTTGTCATAGTATTAGTAAAATCCACTGCAGTCATAACTGCTACTAACAATTTAGTAGCAGTAGAGCTTCTTATGAAAGAGTATGTCCAGGGAAGTACTGTCATCTTACCTATTTCTGCCGCCAAGCAGTAATATGAGCATTACTGCGTTCCGGTTTAGAAGGGTAAGAGCGTTTGAGTGGGTCTACTCTCGATCTCCGTCTGACATCCCTCCGAAACAATTACTGCCAAATAAGCAATACTTGACCAATTGAAAAGACGCGTGATGCCAATGAAGCTTCATATTTGATACTTGTCTTTTAATTTTGTCGAATATTACTTATTTGACAGTAATTGTTTCGGACGGATGTCGGACGGAGATCGAGAGTAGACCCCCAGTTCCGAATCCGAGATATATCGGTCCGAAATGTCACAGTATCATTTTATCTCTAGGTGTACAAGAGACGTTCGTATTGTCTCGGGTTCGAATCGACCTAAGTGCACAAGTGATATCCGAGATGGATCCGAGTGTTCTTGATTTGTATAGTCTCTGATTAGGAAGGAATATTAATCGGATGCAATGTACAAACCGCGCTAAGGGTACTGTTAAATAAATAAATTTAAATTGAAACTGTTTATTTCGAAAAATTACAAAAGTTATTTCACCTTACTAAAGCTAAAATTTTTATGTTCTAAAATTAAGCACCTTAGTAACTTCCAACCACAGCCACATTTTAACATTATTACTTATTTCAAAGTCTAGTATATTTACTTACACAGTTCTTATATAATATTACTCCCTAGCCAAATGTCGTCCAATCAATCTGGTACAGATCCTTTTATTTGTTGATTCTAATATTTGCGCTAACTTCTTCTGTTTAACACATCTGGAAGTACAAATGACCATATTCTCCTACCATATACATTGTTATAATTTGGAAGTTTAAATGTACATACGATTGCTATTCAATATTCTTAGCCTTGATAGTCTTTTTTCCTTCTCCAAAAATGGAACTTTTTCTTGGTACTCAGATACAATTGCTAAATTTGCTTTATTATAAACATTTAAAACTTTACAGTATTGGAATAGTTTAGCATAATTATCTTTATATTTGCATTTCACTTTCAAGGGTACAATTTTCTTTAGGAGTCTTATTTGTAAGTCTTAATTTTTTTTAATTTTGTACGTTCTGCCATAACTAGCTAGACCATAGCTTATTACCGAGTCAGCCATTGACAAATATAACATTCTCAATGTGTTGTAAGGCATCTTACATTTGATAACATTAATATTTTCCAAAATCACTCTAAGGGTCGTATTCCAGACCTGTACTCAATGCTCAAGTCAGGATTTGAGAGACTTGAGTATGATTTCAAGCACTGGAAATACGACCCTAATGGCAAGGACTTGAGTATGATTTCTAGTGCTTTGAATTATACTCAAGTCCTGACTTGAGCATTGAGTAGAGTTCTAGAATACGACCCTCAGTCTATTACAATTACGGGTTTGTAGCAACTGGACCCGGGGTCGGTTTAAAGTTGCAACGGAACCCGAATGAGCCCAAATGCGAGTATCGTGTGATCCCGGGACCAACCGGTCACGGGGCTTTCAAAAATTTAGGACCTGTCCACTTATGTCACATGGTGACGGGCGCAGTGGCAGTGCTTCACAGATCTAGATTTAAAGCTCTTGAGTGGCACTGCAATTGTTATAGACAGGCGTGTAGCTTACCGTCAGGCGCACGACTTGTTCGTCCCGTCACTTGATATTATAAAAAAACCTCACTGTAGTTGCACCGTTTTGATATAGTAGCGTGAGAAACTGTAGCAAGTGCAATCTGTCGGTTTATCTCTAATCGGTAGGAATTTTTGGACAACTAACGGATTGCTTCACGATAGAGATCACACGACTGCGGAGTTAACCGGTTGTTACTCTGCACTGACAATGGCATAAAAATGTCATAGAATGTCCAATATTAATAAAGTGGGCCACAACTGAAGTTATGCTAATGCATAAAATTCTTTGTTGCAAATTGAACATTACGAAGGTTGCATACGTTAAAATTTTGCATTAAAAAAATCGACCTGAAAAGTTCGTGGTATCACATCTATTTGCCAAGTTTTAATGATATTGGTTACCGGAAAGTGTGTGAAACCGGATTCATCCCCTAGTTACCACTTAGAGAAGAAATATTTTCTTCAAATTTAAATGGGACCAACACTGAGGTACCCCTCTGTTCAACAAAAAAAGAAGCATCACAAAGTTATCGCATAACTTACAATTATAAAAAACAATACATTCGAATGATGAACCTCCGCCTTTTTTAGAGTCGGTCAAAAAGTGACAATTTGTATATCTTAGCCTAAATTTCGTAATTCCTATTTATACACGAAAGTAAGTTACGTTGTTTTAACAATTATACATTTAGAGCTCATGTTTGCGTTACTATAATCAACCTCTATAGTACTTGAAGCGTAAGTTATCAGGTTATTGTTGCTGGTTTTCTTGTCATGTCAATATTTAACAGTGTTATTTATTCACTCATAATGGATACAAAATTATATTAAAATTAATTAAGTAAATAAATTTATGTTAAGTATTTGTATGTACTAAGATTAACAAGAATTTTATAATTTTAAACAAAGAGCGAACACTTAAGGTCACTTCCATCCGGTTGGATTCGAACCAACGTGTCTGCCAGACGTTATGCCAACTAAGCTACAAATTACTAAAAAATATTCATAAATAATTACTAAAAACTAAATTGGACTTTAGTCATTATATTGATGATTTTAAATATTCTTAACTAGACATGCACCCCTCATGGAAGAATGGCATAAGTGGAGTTACGTCAAAAATGTTTATTGCTCCATTAGATACACAAAAATATAACCCACATCTTCTCTAATTCTTGTAAATCTATCGACTAAAATGTAGAATAGTTACAAGAATTGGAGAGGATGTGGATTATATTTTTCTGTATCTTATACATTTTTGAGCTAACTCCACACAAATAAACCACTTTATAAACTTACCTAACTTCAAAAAACGGAACGAAAAAAATAAAAAACTAAACAAGCCATAAGCAATTGTCCTAAATGATATAAAATGCTTTCTAACATGTTTTGTAGTAGATTTTTTAAACGGGTGCTAACGACTGATGTGCGTGCCCGACGACAATGCACTTATAAGTAGGAAGTTATAATCGGATGAAGACTACCGCAAGTCAAGACCATGGAAGAATAACTAAAACATTATAGAGAGGCACCAAAAAGTACTATTTATAATTATTGTGTTGATCTAAAAAATAGTTTCATTTCCAAGCATGAATAAAGTTCCGTCGTACACCACTAGATGGCATTGACTTATTTTTGAGCATTTCTGAATCCTAATGATGTTCCGGATTTAATACAGTAATTATTAATGGTACTGTCCTCTTTTAGATTACCATAAGTAAGCTTTAGTTACTTTAGGATCAGAGCAACGTATGTTGTTAGACAGTTATTAGGCAACATCATTAGACAACATCTGTCTAACGATGTCATATAATAACTGCATAAAAAAAACCTGAATTATAGTATTATTATAACTTTTTTATTTAAAAAACCGATCTCAAAAGTTAGCTTATTGGCTTTTTTACTGGAAATACACCTTATTGCCGAGTTTTATAGAAATCGATTAAAGGAAAGTGCGCGAAACCGGATTCATCTCCTAGTTTGCCGCCCTTAGAGGTGGAATATTTCCTTCAAATTTATATGGGACCAATACTGAGGTACTCTCATTCCAACAAAAAAAGGTCGAATTGAGAAGCTCCTCCTTTTTTAAAGTCGGTTAAAAACCTGCATAAAATGGAGGTACACAATACGAGAATGTGAAATGGTATGTGAATGATTACGTGTATGACAAATTCGAAGTGCATTACTCCTACAAAGATGGTCAAACAGGTTATAAATGCAAGTAGTTATCAAAATATTAGCAGTATCTAACTGGTGCGGTTTTGTTCACATTTATCATGCACACCTATCATAATGTCAATAATGTATGAGCTGTAATGTAACAATATTACTACTCCATTGTTTACAAGTCCATTTTTCAAACGTACTTTCTCTTTGATATGGATTGCTCATTGTAAACGTCTTGAAGATTATTTCAGTTTCGATTTCCTTTCGCTTCTTTTATGTTAAAATTACGTTTGATTTTGAAATATATTACCGTCATACTTTATTGACGTTACTTATTTCTGCCGCCATGCAGTAATATGAGCATTACTGTGTTTCGGTTTTGAAGTTAAGTGTGCTGGTGAAATGTGCCTGTAGCACATAAGATTTGTCATCTTATGTATCAGGGTGACGGGCACAGTGGCAGTGCCCCTCAGTAGGGTCAACACGACAAAGTGCGACTTGCGCGAGAGCGACATATAGCGCGAGATGCTGCTATTTTCGCATAGAAATCCCGCGCTTTCTGCTTTCGCATTCCATAATAATTGCAGTGTCACTCAGAGGTTCAAATCACAAAGACCAGTAAGGCTAGCACGACAGGATGCGATTTGCGCAAGAGCGACATAAAGCCGGATTTTTATGCGAGAATGGAAGTATCTCGCGCTATACGTCGCGCCCTGTCGTGTTAGCCCTGCTGATCTTTTTGATTTGAAGCTCTAAGTGACACTGCAATTATTATGGACGCTTACCACAATGCACACGACTTATTCGTCCCGTTACTTGATATTATAAAAAATGTTAAAGTGGTGTAATGTGTGAAAATATCGACTCATCCGAAGAACAGAGTCTGATGTGATTATACAACGAAAATAAGGCAAATACATAAACTCGTTATTTAAAATAAGGCCTATCTATAGCTGTTTTCATAATTTTTATAACTTATTTGGTTTCGGACATATAAAATCGAACACCGGTGGATCTGATATCCACAGTGAAGAACAACGAACGAAATGTAGAATGTTCTGAGAATAAGCTGTCTTGCACATAGGCCTTTGTTCTACGGATGAGTCGATATATTTGTTGATTATTGGAGCAGTAAAAGCAGTGTCTTATGTAAAGAATTGTTAACTAGACCACAAATTGAAACTTCCACAATATTTATACCTGGGTGTAATAAGACCATATCTGTAAAATAATAAGTTCTTCGGAGAGAGGTTTCAAGATTCTATGAACGAAATCAGTGTTTTATGCTTATGCTTAAATACGTGTTATAAAATTTCATGTAAATATACATAATTTGTTTCATGTAGTTTTTTTATTATACCAACTGACGAGACTGTTCGTCTCATAGTCGTGCGCCTGGTGGTAATCGACACGCCTATCCATAACAGTTGCAGTGCCACTCTGAGCTTCAAAACGTAAAGATCTGAGGGGCACTGCTACTGCGCCCCTCACCTTGAGACATAAGCTGGCTAGTTCCTTGTGCCTGTATTTTACCAGCACCTTTACCCTTCGAAACCGGAACGGCGTTAGAAATAGGTAAGGTGGCAGTGCTTCCTTGGACGAACTCTTTCATAAGGAGCTCTACTGCTACTAAAATTTCCATTACTTTCTTATGACAAAAGCCCTTTTGACGTATGATCACACGTGGCGTTGTTATACCAACGGTACGATATTATGTTTCCCCTCGGAATTATTATGTTATTTCCATTGACTTACAAATATATGGACGACGGGTCTAATACAAAAACCACGAAAAAAATGTCCCAAGTCAACCTATTTAAACGTAGTGACATGTAAAGGAATATGAAAAAGCTAAAACGTTGAATTTAAATTGTAATGTCATCGCAGTACTGTCTAATTTTGCTTGCTTCGCTGTCAGTCGAACAAACGAAGACTAAAGCGTGAATGATGCTCTGTATACGATTTTAACGCCCTATAAGTTCGGACACTTTTTAGCGCGGACGTCCATATAATTGTAAGTCAATGCTTTCTTATGATAAAAGCCCTTTTGACGTATGATCACACGTAGCGTTGTTATACCAACGGTACGATATTATGTTTCCCCTCGGAATTATTATGTTATTTCAGATAATAGTGTTTAACTCTGGGGTGGTGTATCGTGCAAATCAATATACAATACACTGTAATATCAAAAACAACATTTTAAGTAAATACTGCGAAAAATGTTTTTCTGTTTTTTTTTGCAAGTTTAGGGCACAAAGGTACAACATAATCCAGATAAAGACAATCCACTAAATTAGAACGATTTCTAATTTTTCAGGCCAATACCTTCCCCCACCACACGTGAGTTGAATTGGCTCGTGTAAAAAAAGGCCTTGTTGAACGTGCAATCTGTGCCATTCCACTAGTTTGCCTTGCCATTTAGTAATGAATCTTAGAGAATCATATTGTAATACTGGCTGTATTGTGGATGGACGTTGGGAATTTCACACTTTTCACTAGACTGGCTTTGTGAAATGGCTAGTCAATTCGCCCCGTGTAAATGGGCCATTAGACTTTAAAGAATTATATCCAGCCATTACAACAGCCGAAAGATTCTTTTTGTTAATGAAATTAAAAAACAGCGTACTGACTCTTGTAGAGTTTTGGTTTGACACGATAGTGCTGTAAATTCAGCCATTGGGATGCGTGGCGTGATGAAGGTGTTGGGACAGAATGCCACCACGTGAAGAAAAAGCAGGATAAAACATCTAAAACCTTATATTCTGGTGTGTTTATATAGACATACATGAGCGAATAGAATTTGTTTTTACATGAGAACATAACTTTTCTTTTCAAACTCAAATACATCACAAATAATCTCTTGGCCAGCTCTAACTTTTGTGATATGTTTAGTAACTATTTCGACAGAAGTAACTGAATAATAATTTGTGAGGAACGCTGGATAAATACTAATTTGAAATTTAATATGAGCTTTTCATTGAAGTAAAACATGGTGAGGAAACCTGCACTCTCCTCTCCCTCCTCATCCCTATCCTCGTTGTGCCCACGTGCATATCACAGGCGAAGTCATCGTATTGTGGGAGGAGGCCTGTGCTCAGTAGTGGGTCTATACATATAATAATAAACGCAAACACTCATAGCCCACACTAGGAAAACATGCATAGAAACCACAAATTACATCCAAACCCACGAGAGAAATAAATGTAGGCCATACAAATATTTCTCTGCGTGGCAGTCCAGCATGGTAACTGTTCGGCCACTAAGGATTATGGCTAACTGGTTACCTACCAGCACAGCAGTCCGAAATGAGATTTTCCAGAAATAACGTTTGGTCGAAATTTCATAACCTCGAAAGTAATTTTGAGAGGAAAATGTTTTTTCTTTTAAACCTAACTTAACCTAACCTAACCGAACGTAATCGTGTCTTTGCGATAAACATTCAACATATCCTAAAAGAACAACTGTTGCGTTATATAATTGTTATAAATATTTTTCACTTTACAAAAGAAATATTTACGATATATCGTATTTATAAGTATTATATCGTGTTTATAGTATTATTAGGTAATCATTAGTATTTATAAATAATATTGTACCTATTTAGGCAATAAATCATGCTAGAGATGGTGGTGTCCTTGTTCTAGTGCTCCCGGCGTTCTGGATACGGGGAATTGTTTCCGAGTGTCCTGGATGAAAGTCAGTATCGTTGCCACTAGACCATAACAAACATTGCTCAATTGTCCTACAAAGATATTTGTATTCAGAAACGTTTTATAGGGTCTAATAGGGTGTGTACTTTACAAAACACGTTACGTGTATGCATACGTTCGGCGTAGACGTAACAAGAGCACTGTCTGGAATTATAGTACCGCATTAAAAGCGAAAAATTTGGTTTCGGACACTTTTTTAAATTGATTTCCTGCTCTTCACAAACAAAGATGTGTTACTTCGCACAAGATTAGCATTTTTATATCACAATTAAGAACCAAACAAACTCCATTTGCATCGCATTCGCAGTAACACCTTATGTAGCTATTTTTAACACAGTATTGAAATGTGCTTTCACTATCTATGTTTTTTAATACTGGTAAAGCGGCTGTTTGAAATTGTAAATGTTATTTATTATCAAGAGAAAAAAAATTTATCGTATCCATATAATTACTTACAGAAATATCTGGAAAATAAAAAGAAGTCGTATCGTGGTAAGAAACCTGATATTAGTGATAAACATTTACTTACAGAAAGATTATAATAATCAAACTTACAGTAGGAGAAAGTCTGGACTGAATAAGCCACCCTGCGGCACGCCAGTGATAGAACTGGTAGGGCAACTTTATATTTCTTGTGAAAGGTCACGAATCGCTATTTAGCGAAAGTTTGGTCCGACTGAATGTATTTTATTCAATAAACAACATTGCTTTCTTAAACTAAAATGTAATATCGTGAATATCAATACAGTCGAAAATATGTGTTAAATCAAGAATCGCTTAATTGTTCATTAAATGAACGTGGGACACTAGAATCCTGTTAATGGGTATTTAATAACATGTGTACATAAATCATGCATAAATACGTAAGACTGCTGCCTAATTGCCTAACTGTTTTTATGCTATAAACATATTACGTTATTAAAAAGAATACTATAAGTACTAATATGCACATTGCCTCCGTAAAGTTTATACAATTTTCACGATTATCTATTAATAATTTATTATACATGATATACACAATTCACATTTAATAAAAGGGAAATGCAAACTAAAGGTTCTGCTTATTTCTTAAAGAAATTACTTCCAGCTAGTATCTCATTGAACTTCTTTTTTTTTCCATCCTCTAAGGATTGAACAGATTTAAGGTAAGAATCCACAACAAACTATTTGGTAGTAATGATGCAGCCTAGTGGCGTAATGAGCACAGTCGTGAGTTCACATACTGGTTAATTAGATATATATCCTTTAGTTTTACGTACAAATTTGTTTAAACACCTATGGTTTATTCCAATTATTAATAACGAAGATCGAACACTTAGAAAAAATTCCATCGATCCGGCCAGATTCGAATCGACGTCTTCTAGCAAACCGTGACAGACGCTATGCCAACTAAGCAACGAAATGAACCAGCGGACGTAAGTACTGGATACAATAACTAAAATAAATGGGATTACGTGCACCACAAAACAAAAATTATATAACATAAAAACAAACCGTTAACAGAAAAAAGTTGCCTGTATTCGTTTGAAATATAAAATAATTATCATTTAAGTAATAGATAAATAATTTTATAATGGTGACAGCTTAATATAAAAACAATAACTTGAAATAAAATACTTTTTCTGCGCTTTTAATGCTTTCTTCAGTTAACCATTGTAATAAATCTCTGTAGGTTATGTTTTCTAAAAATTAACAATATAGTATATAATATGTTCATGTTGTAGCTAAAGTGATTACCAATAAACATTTGTTTCGTTTTTTGTTTTGTGGAACTGGATTTGTGTTCTTATCAGATGATTAACGGTGACTTTCTAAATGTGTGATGTCATTACAATCAAATCATTAATCAATGCAAAGTGATTGTAGTACATGTATTGCTATAACAGGCAACCCACGCGTTTCCTAATGTCCTTTCTCTCAAAATCCAGTTCCGTATCCAGCATTTTCTTAAACCAGTATTTGTAAACGAGTTTATGGGAAATGAACTTGCATTTGCGGAAGTCACGTAATTTAATTAACAGTTTATTAGGAATGTTGTTTTATGTCTTACTATCTATCATAAATGATGTGTGTGTCATTTGAATTGATAGTTTTATTTTATAAAAAATAATAGATAATAGAATTGAATAGAAATTAGAATAGAACAGGCGTTTATTGCAACGCCACAACACATATAAGAAATGAAACAGGTCCTTTACAGGTCCCATGTTTGAAAAAACAGATATACGCGATTTAAATCCGGAAAAATAGTTTCATTTACTATGTGTAACAATCGCGAAAACCTAAGAACTCGAAACATAAAATAAGACAAAACTGACAAAAAGCAAATAACAAAATATAACGACTACGAATTTTGTGCTGTCATTTCTGAGGTGGTGGCGTACGCAAAAGGACAAGGACCAGAGTCACAGCCACAATTGACTGTGGCTCTGGTTTTCAATACTATTAGTTAGCCTATATTATAGTTCCACAGGTGGGCGCAGAGGGTCTACTCTCGTTGTCCGTCTGACATCCATGCTGAAACAATTACTTTTAAATAAGTAATACCCGACCAAATCGAAATACAATGTCAAGTATGAAGCTTCATTCGCAACATGAGTCTCTTAATCTGGTCGAATGTTACTTATTTGACAGTAATTGGGCTTGGAGCTATTGTTCCCAAGTAGGCTCGCCCAACGCGGAACTTCACACACAACATTTAATTGCTTTGTAAAATTTCCGAATACCTCAGAGGTGCATCCCTGGTTTTGAATCCACGACTCGGTGCCTGTGTAGGTCAAACTATTAGGTTACAACGGCTGTTTTTTTTTATAATTAATAAGGAACTCCTTATTTTGTAATACGTCGTAAAAGTACGTATATCACTCAAATGCTTACTTGTTTTTCCACTAACATAAAATTAGTAGCCCTAACCAGCTATGTAGCAGTTACCTTGTTCAAAGCACTGTCATACAAAGGAGCAACATTGTAATTTTGGGCACCATAATATGAGGTCTCAATTTCATATAGTTGTTGTAGTATTCAAGTTATTAATACATTTTATTCCTTTTTTTAACAGAAACCACCAAAATAATAATTTACAACAAACAAATTATCTAGGATTATACAACTAATAGATACTTAATTAAATCAATAAAGAATAATATTACCATGTTCTCACATACATAAAAATACACATTGTTTAAGGTGGTAATTCACACGTTCTAAGTTAATAGTATTGTTAGAAAAAAACACACTAAGACCGGAAATATCTCTTGGAATCACGTATGTTAAACACGCGATATGTATGTAAGTAATATATTTAAAAAATTATGAATTCAGTGTTCAACCTCGCCCTATAGAAAGTGGTCGTAATCATGTTACAGCAGACCAATTTAATAAATTTGCGGAAGATTACTATTTCTAGTCTTATCACAAAGCAATAAATATTTCCTGATTGTATTGTAAGGTTTAAATATTTATGTTAGTCAGTTACTTAATTTGTAGGGGTCATATGAATGGGAGCTATTTAGACATCAATTCGTTAAATATCTATTTGCACATACTAGTTTATAGTCCATCTCACATAGCATGGGTACTGTGATACTTGAGGTTTCTAAAGATATTGTGATATAAATTCGAATGAAAAAAATCGATTTCACTATTTTATCGAGATAGTTTGTAACAAAGAGAGAAACGATTTGGAGACTATAGTTTAAGAATAAATAATAAACTAAATAAAAAGGATTCAATTATTATATTACTAAAAAACTACACAACAATTTAAAACATCGACAACAACCAGACTATAACAACAACTAGTCAACAAAAAAGAATGAAACGAAATTTCAACAATTACTCGAAAAACATCACGCAAAGCACAAAACAAAAGAAAACGATCCGCATACAAGGTATACGTATTGAGGCGAAATACACAATAGTCGATTCGATTTGTCGATTCTATGGTGTATATCTGTATCGATAAATATTACGTTTAACGCTTCAAATAGTTGGGTAATTTATTTATATCTTTATAATTTCAGGATGTCTCTACTTTATATACTATAATTTTTACTGAAAATTACAATTGAAACAGTTTTTGTTTCTTTTTGGTCTATTTTAACAAATTCACTATTTCTTTTTGTAACCTGATTGAGAAAGTAATTAACAATAGTATGCGTGAAACGTAAAAATTTGAAACATACAACAAACAAGTAGTTATTACGTGTGTAATCAAGTCAAAATAAAACGATATAACCAAAACACATATAATTAAAGCACCTGTTACTAACAATAGCTTAACTTCACTTTCCTTTAAAATTTACTCAGATATCAGAACTTGAACTTATGACGATGTCGTCCACTCATCTCGCTACAGGTTCACTTAAGATTTCTGAACTCTAATTGTCTTTATTTAAAAAAATAGCCATTTATATAATTATGTTAGTTTCGAATAAATTAAAAATAAAAATCGTCTCTCAAAAGTACAACATCGAGATGCGTTTCACTTAATCCAACATCCAGTCAGCCACACACAATCATAAATGTCAAGCCGCCACTTTATGAGATCTCTAAATCGAGAAAACCACCAGTTTTCTTAGCGATTTTCTCCCGAGAAACCCTCTTATCTCGACAAGCTGTAATTTGCGGTCAAAGTCTAAGTAAATGGCAAATAGTAAGCGAACGGTTGGTCGTGACTGTTTTGCATCCATTTATCATTCAAGAGCTGTGCAAGAGTGCTTTGAGTCTGACTGAACTGACAAACGTGGAGGAAGCACGGCACTTTCATTATTATTATTAATTACTACGTCCGTATATACCCGTGCATATGTAATAAATTATTTGAACCTATTTAAAAGTACTCAGTTATATGATTATCTGGTTTCGAAATACATTCATTGCGGTTTTTCGAATGTGTGAGGTTTCTTTACAATTAGAAATTGTTATGAATAACCGCGTGTGTCCAATTTAATTAAAGATTTTATGTTTCTTCGTTACGATTTTACATTCATTGTCATTAAGCCAGTCTGAATCTTTGCTGGCTCATTGCTTTCTTTCTCTGTCAACAGAAATTCGGGTTGTTGGACGATTACTTCTACTACACATTTGTAAAAATGTTACACAAAACATCAATTATAAATCTATCTTTGAAAACAACACTCGTAACGTCTCTAATCGCTTGAGCGTTCACACTCTACATTTTGACAATTATTATCTTTACATAACTTTCCTTTGTTCGTAATTATCAAATGATTACCATGCCTTTTGGTGAGGAAGTTAGACAATCAACTTTTAAATTTAATCTTCCCACAATAATGTGTATGTCCGTACAAGACAAGGCTTGGGTAACCGATTTAAAACTTTCTCTTTAAATACAATGCTTGGAAACAATAAAAAGGACCTCATATGTCTTCAAATTTGCTTTACCTAGTATTTAAACTTATTGGGTTAACTGTTTGTTTGTTTTTGTTACTGATGGTAACATTTCTGGAAATTGGGATTGGATTGAAAAAAACAGGTGCTTCAAACGCCGAATTCTGACTCTAGAATTGTTTTATTTTCTAAGCAACAATTATGTTTTAAAAAAATTACAATAATTGTATTAAGACGTACTACATTTTCAAGGAGGAATTTATGTTATAAGGTATTATAATAATACAAAATAGATTTAAATTAATTTGCTATACCCTGGCAGGGTCTAAGTGTTGCTATTATTTTCTTGTAACAACTAGATTTATGCCATGGTTGCAATAAACGATATTCTATTCTAAGTTCACTAAATATCGTTAATCTCGTCAAAATTTAAGAAGAGTTTTAAATAAGTATTTAATCAATAGTGCAGAAATTTATCACCTTCAAGGTCAGGTAGCGAAAACATTGTCAAGGTCTAACGTACAGTGTGTCAGAGAAATCGAGTGATGGGGTGATAATTCACCTATTGACCATTAATAGCAGACTGCGTTTTAATAACAGTGGATTAACTATATAACGCTAGTTTAAAGGATATAATATGCAGCAGGTAAGTCGCTTTAGACGGCTTGTAATTCTTAACAAAGCATAACATTTTTTTAAATAACATTAAAGCCATTGTTTATAAACTATTATCACCAGTTACAGGTTATTACTTTTTATAGATCTCGGATTTTTCAAAATGGTTTCACACTGTTTGGTCAAAGTCGTGCCTTAATAAGAAATCAGCAACTACTGATAATTCTTCAGTGAATAGCCAGGAAAGTCTTTAGAAATCGGTTTGTAATCGCATCTTTGAGTTTGTCAAAGATAGACAAGAACTGATTATGGGTATCACTGTTTTGCAAAATTCAAAGGTTTTACAAGTACCTATACTTGTCAGTGACATTAGTGATGCCGTAGACGCATAATATGCTATTACTATTAGTTTTTGTATTACTTTCTATGTTTATTATCTCTAATATTTACACTCATGGACTTGATCCAAAGAAAAAATGGCGAAAGCTGCCCCAATAACGACGAAGAGCCGTTCATTGACTTTGCTAGTATATTTTGTCATTTGGGCAGATTTAATTTTTATTCATTTTCATTGTTGCAGAACATGATAAGTTATATTAAATAGACTGTGAACTGACAACCGGTACTATCTCAATTTTGACAACTTTACACGATGAAGAAATGTGGCAGAGATTGGAGATTTGGGAATATTCGGGAAGTTTTTTATTATTTTTGGGAATAAACTGAAAACTTGTTGTTATCTGCTACTACGAACAAACATCTGAAGCGAAATACAGAACGATGTTGTAAACATAACCTATATCAAATTTATAACCTTCAGCTTAAAAGCTAATTGAGTACAGGTTGTACTCAAAAACACTGGGTCACAAAATACACGGGCTGTCGCCATCATTCTTTCAAAGTTTTTATATCAATGTTCCATCACGGCGATTCAATGACCATTATGCCCCTCCGAACACGCCTACCGAAGAGAAACAACGCAACTGCATGCTTCGAAGCATTACAAAATGCCAATAAGCGGTTTCACAATCGAATATACACCCTGCGTCTTCAAGTGAAGGTCGAAACAATGCAACAATGTCCGTCACGGTGGTGCTTTGTCAGTTAGTTGTCATTTGTAATGCACTTCCTCACTCTCACTCGGAAAAAAGCAGGAAAGGCTATGCTTTGTTATTCAGAATGATTCCTGTCTGTTACATGAGAGTTATGTGGGCAATCTTGGCTTGTCATCGTTTTATTAAGCTGCTAATAAAATGTTGTGCACGTCCCAGCTACATAATGTCATTGTTTCTAATTATAATCTGAAGCATTTTAACGTTGCATTCTAACAATTAAAATCGTCGTGTTTCAATTATATTTTTATAAACCTCAGTTACAAACGAAGAGACGGTGACCACACCGGGCCACATCAAAATCGGGTTCAATAACTCGCCTTGATGCAGTCTAATATTGAAATAATAACGACTCTAGAAGTATCGGTTTTGATGTTTGCACCATTGGAAGGTTAGAATTTAGTGTCAACTCAAGCAAAACTATATGTGAATTATATTAGGTTGTAACTGGTAAACCTAGAGTCTAGCATGGTGGGTGCGTTAACTTAATTCACCTGAATTAGTTCTCCTAGGTGCATTAAGTACACTTTTAGTAAATTTAAATCATGGTATATTAATCTATGTAAATAAACTGGTTATTCACACAATTCAAAAAACAGTATTCATTATCATTTGAAGCATAGAAACATATACCGTAATGTGTGCTTTCGTGTATGTTTCTGCGTTTCTGACACACGTAATTGTCGCGCACACATGCAAATAATACACAGCTTCACACATGCGCATGCGAATCTGCTTTGACATTCTTTTATCTTTAATTAATAATTTCCTGTTAATTAGATAATGAAAAAAACATTGTTGTTACCAATTATAACGTAAGTGTGTTTATTTAATGTGTAAAGGAACAATGACTCACATGTCATAATTTACTTTGACCGTCAGGATAATATGTCCTAACCACTGTAAGGTGCAACTTCAAACTTTGACGGGAATGAGTCAAAGTCAAATAATGTTAAGTTCATAGATAAGCAAATTACAATTGAATTCGTTATATTAATTAAACTTAACTGATCATTTGTAAGGCAGATTCCCCTGAGAAGAATGAGCAAGAAACTGTAGGGGTTGCTCATTGTAAATATACATTTATCATTTACGACATTTTAGTAGCAGTAGAGCACCTTGTAAAAGAGTTCGTCCAGGGAAGTACTGCCACTGTACCTATTTCACCCGCCAAGCAGTGTAGTGTTCCGGTTTTGAAGGGTTAGGGTGCTGGTAACATACATGCACATGGGGCTTATCAACTTATGTCTCATGTCTATGGGTCTTATGTCTTTGCCTTTGTGTGACATAGCTACTGCTATGGACAGGCGTGTCGCTTTCCAGCAGGCGTACTACTTGTTCGTCTCGCCACTTGGTATCATGAAAAAAAGGCGTACCTATGCACCAGTTTCATTATTAATCTGGGTGAGACCTAGAAACATCTTCATCACCACAACATTCACAAGGTAGAAAACCATCCTTTGTGACAAACTGACGGAAGGATGAAGGCTAATGGTCAATTCCGAACCGTGCACAGCATTCGATCGTGTATCCGACCGCCATTGTTTTATCCTTATTGCTCTAACAAAGATACTGGACGGAGTTTTAGATGTTAAGTTTT
The DNA here is from genome assembly GCF_003589595.1 of Hyposmocoma kahamanoa. Lineage (NCBI taxonomy): Eukaryota > Metazoa > Arthropoda > Insecta > Lepidoptera > Cosmopterigidae > Hyposmocoma > Hyposmocoma kahamanoa. Next base: position 3,513,476 of record NW_020653575.1, on the reverse strand, counting down.
TTAATAGTCAACTTTAGTTTACTCGTTGGTTGGTAATATTATAAAGTATAAAGAAGATTTTAGCATACAGTATTAATTTTTATGTGAATCAACCTAAAACAACAATGGGCTAAGACTTTCTCCCTGTAGGACACGTATGTGGGGTGTTTTCCACAGTCAAATTTGTAGGAAATTCAGTTGCATTCGAAAAGGAACCACAAATACATTGAGACATTTAAGAACTTTCTATTGTTTTCAGATTTGCAGTTTCAGTCGAATTTCGTATCAAATTCATTGCATTAAAATTAATTTCTATCAAAAGTTCCCTTACTAATTAGTATACCGGGGATGTTGCCACGAGCCACATCTATCAGAGTAAGGCGTAACGATTCGTTTGTAATTGTACTTTTGTACATAGAGAAAGTAAAAGAAATCAATAAAAGAACACCGATTCACGCCATGTGATTTACTATAAAAACTTTTCTGGGTGTTTTTTGGCAGTTTTATAGTAGTGGAAAGTGATGCTTTAATTTTATTTCTTAATGTTTCTTTTAACTTTTTTTTCTTTTAACTCTCCATCGAGAAAGTAAATACTTTCATTGTTCATTTATAAGCTGCTCAAGTTCAATTGTCAGAAAATCATACTTATCAAACCAGAGAACTCCTCGACCTGAGCAATGCCGGAAACGCTGTCCAATTCACTTTAACTGACAAAAGTTAGTTTTTTTTACCTATCTAAATAAATAAAAATCTTTAACAAAATGAAAATCTTTAAAAAAAACAAACGCAGTTGCAAGCTCAGAATTCAAATATGCAAATCACGTGTGCGCAAGTGTGACTCCAAACAGTTTGTGTAACGGTGAAATAAAAACGTAATTAGAATTTTTTTTTTATGATTACTTACGTAAAATTAATTACATTTATTCTAGTTACTACATATTTACTTCGACAGCGTAATTACTCAAAGTGACGTTTGACCTTCTTCTGCTATAGTCCAGTTTCTTTCTTCATAATTATATGGCGGCTATAGAGTGTCAATCCTATCTAGTACGCCCGAAGTGTACTCGCAGGTGTCCTACTTAGAGATGGGTCATGGATAAATACCATTGGGATAAATACTCGATATTTATCCAAAAAGGTGGATAAATAATATATTTTTAATCGTGGTTTATCATTTATATTTATTCAAACAAAGTATATTTTTAAAACACTTTGTGTGCCTACACAATTATAAACATTTATTTTTTATATCATGTGCTTTAATTAATAGATTTTGTGTGTGAAATGTGAAAGAGAATTCTTAGGCTATTTCAAGTCCAAACATGACTTTATTTAGTACGCAGTAGACCCTAAGACTATAAAGTTGGGTCGCACTTTATTAATGCAGTATAGGTCAGCTCAAGGGTTACAGTTAATTGATAACTTTCTATCAATCGAATTTTCTTTACCACTCGATTCGAAAAACGTAGGTACTAAAACAGTATTATTACATAAAAGAATGGTAAAAATTTAATTGTTTAATAAAAAAATTATTCTAATGAATTTTATTATAAAAAACACAAAAAAAGAATTATCCCTGTTTTAGGATAAATACTGAGTAAAAACGGATATTTATCGGGTAAAAACCCATCTCTAGTCCTACTCGATATCGCGACGACCGATCCCCGAGGAACTACATTAGTCTTTGTGAATGTAGGTAGCGCTTCCCGCCATCGAGCCTGTTTTGCCAAAATATCTTTTTCATTACTAAATATGGTAATAACGAAACGACTTCCGGTAACTTCCGTTGATAACCCTCCGCACCCCCTCGCGCCCCAATTAATATCCGAGGGTCCTCGTTTAACACTCGTTCCAGTTAGAAGATTTTTTTCATGTGTGCGCGTCTTTTCTGCTGTAATTTTATATTAGTTCCTAGTATAAGCATTTATTTACGTCTTAGAATCAGTATAATAATCTGTGCCACGTTTTTACAATACCAATAATGCTCTACCGACTGACTTATTTATTTAGCCTGGCCATACGGCGGCGGCCGTATTTCATTTGATACTAAGTGAATTTAAATTAAAGTTTGATCATAAGTACCTACATCAGTTTAATTTACCATATGTCATAATTTAGCCTTGATGTGCGTGCACGTATTTGAATGCAGCACTGCACAATTCATGGGAAAATAAACGTATCTACATCTTTACACTCTAAAAACTGTGTGAAATTCATATGGACTTCATTAAATACTAACATTACGTAATTACCAGAACAATTGTAAAGTTTCAGCTTTTCGAAATCAAACGGTAGTTAAATTGCAAAAGTTTATTGTTTAGTTAAATTAAGTTGACAAAAAGCTAATAGAAATGATTTTTAATGGTTTTTAGTTTCGGTTTTTTGAGATGATCAATTGGGAAACTTAGTTTTATTAATTGTTTGTTTCATTATATTTGTTTTTGTGTACATTAAATGTTACTTCATAGATTAGCAATCTGCACTTAATTTTAGACTAGTACTTATTCGTAAGACAGATTTCAAAGAGAATAATTATGAAATAACATATAAATATTATTAATATTTATTAATATAATATAATATAATTGCAAACGGGGCCCAAGGTTTTGTTCATGAGAACTGGTCTCGATTGCATATTAGTTTTAGAAAAAAATGTAAAAAATTAACTCTCAATGCTTTGTTACTAACCTCTATGGATGAATAATATTCCGAAATAAAGATATTTGAATTTGAATAAATAATTTTAATCTCTTTATGGACGGATAGTTGGGTCCGGCGCACACGCAGGCATACCGAAACACACCGGTACTGTTTGATAGCATAATTGGATGTCTGATGCATGATTCTAAGAAAGTGTTTGAACCAATGACGCCCGTTAGTTCTATTCTGTAAAACGAATTTATGATTTTGTTTTTGTTGTTGGACTTGGATTTTTATCTCTTATGTTACAAATGTTAAATAAATAAATTTGTTCACATTTATAATAATAATTTATAATTTTTTTTGTCAAATAATCAAAGTACAGAGTCCAAAAAAGCCGACCTCAAAAGTCACTCATTCCCTAATTTGCCACAATTAGAGGTATAATATTTTCATCAAATTTAAATTGGACTACTTTTCAGGTATCCTCTTTCCAACAAAAAATGAATCATCAAAATCGGTGCACAAATGCCGGCCGGAGTTATCGCGTAAAATACATACAAAAAAAACCAGTCGAATTGAGAACCTCTTCCTTTTTTGAAGTCGATTAAAAAACTGACCGGGATACGTACAAGTTTTATCATGTATTTACAAGTATAATTGAGTATTGGGCGCCATGTAATATAGAACTACGTCGTGAAATCTAATAAACCGAACCCATCGCCTAATTTGTCAACCTTAGAGGTGTAATATATGCTTTAAATTTGAATGGGATCATCGATGACCTTTCCAACAAAGAAATAGTCATCAAAATCGGTCAACAAATGTCGGAGTTATCGCGAAATATACAAAACAAAAGCAGTCGAATTGAGAACCTTTTTTTTAAGTTAGTTAAAAATAGATTAATTTCCAATGTACTAATATCAATTGCGAAAACCTAAAACCTCATAATACATAGTAATTTTTAACTACAGAAAACAAATTCTGTCGTGACCACATGAGACGATGTCGATACGACCTTCTGACGAATTAGGCTTCGCTTTTCGAATGTAAATGTCACGACTAGTCCGGATTATTGTATTGAAAACTAAATACGTGACATGTTTTGTTTGTTCTTCATCTCTTGTATATTTTTCACTTCTCATGCTCTTAAAGTTCGTATTTATGCTGGGTGTAGGCTGCATAAAATAGGATCTCATGCTCTAGTGCATAAAATAAAATAAAACAATCACATTAAATATGTCTAATTGTTGTAATTTTACATTCAATTTTAGTTAGATAATCGTTTATTTGTAATATTGCTGTTTAATTTCCTCGCAATCGAAGTGAAAAGCAGAGTGTATAACTCGTTCATAAAAACCCATTTTATCTTCGATTAAGTATCCATCCTCGCCTGCGGCTCGGGTAAAATGACGCGTTTTATGCACTTGTTGCTATACTATATTCTATACCTCGGCCTAGGACGTAGTTGGTATGGTCAGCGGAGGTTTCAAAATCATGAAAGACCTAGTTTTAGTTTTTTAGTATGAGTAAAGCTCTATGTAAAAGTTCGGTCACGGAATGATTCATATCATGAGGTTTTGAAGGGCAAGGGCCTCACGGTGAAGTGCAGTGGCAGTGTCCGTCAGATCTTTGCGATTTAAAAATCAGAGTGTCACGGCAAATTTTACGTGTTTCGCTTTTTATCAGACTCACGACTTGTTCATCCCATCACTTTATGTCATTTAAAAAAGCAGAGAAAGAGCTCTGTGTCCTCTGACACAGTTCTCTACTGTAATACAGAATTGTCAGTAACAATAAATAGTACATTGTACAACAAGTGCATAAAACGCGGCATTTTGCCCGAGGCGAGAGTGGATACTTAAGTGGAGGGTAAAATGGGTTTTATGATCGAGTTATACACTCTGATTTTCACTTCGATTGCGAGGAAATTAAACAGCTATATTACAAACAAACGATTATTTAATTAAAATTGACATATTTAATGTGATGGTTTTTTATTTTATGCACTAGAGCATACAATCCTATTTTATGCAGCCAACACCCAGCATAAATTACGAACTTTAAGAGCACGAGAAGTGAAAAATAAATTTATTTGACATAATTACAAAAACGAAAGGAATTTCAAGTAGTCTACCTCATTGACTTACAAATAAATGGACGACGGGTCTAATACAAAAACCACGAAAAAAATTGTCCCAAGTCAACCTATTTAAACGTAGTGACATGTAAAGGAATATGAAAAAGCTAAAACGTTGAATTTAAATAATGTAATGTCATCGCAGTACTGTCTAATTTTGCTTGCTTCGCTGTCAGTCGAACAAACGAAGACTAAAGCGTGAATGACGCTCTGTATACGATTTTAACGCCCTATAAGTTCGGACACTTTTTAGCGCGGACCCGACGTCCATATAATTGTAAGTCAATGAGTCTACCTACTTAAAATGGATGATGTTCAAAAACAGAGGACTACAGAGTAAAGTCTTGCTGATATTCTGTCATAACCTGTAATGGTGACGAACACACTAAAAATTAACACTTACACACGCACGAATGTACACAGTTACGCACGCATGTGTCATACACACACAGGACTCAATGAAGAGAGTGTAATTATAATAGCCTCGAAGGCCTATAATAAATTTCCGAGTCAAATTACTGCTACTAACTAGTACGTAATAATTGTGTACAATTACAAAAAATATATATAATTGCGTTAGCGATACGACATTATATACAATATTGAAGATTCTTGAAAAATTACTTTTAATTTTATTTTTGTGTTTGTTTTTAAACTGGACAAGAAATTTATTAATAAACTGTTTTATTATTTGTTTTTTTTATAACTGATTAGAGTATAGTGTATGTATTTACATATTTAATCTGAAACCTCATAAAACTGTCAATTCTAAGTCTATCGTTATAATGAACAACTTTCTACTTTCAAAAATGTCAAACAAGTATTTTTCGACTTCCTACTACCATACAAATCTATGCAGCTTAATGTGCTAAGCTAATAAGGGACACTGTCACTACGCCCTTCACCCTGAGACATAAGTTAACAACTCCCATTTGCATGTAATTTCACCAGCAACCTTACCTTTTAAAACCGAAATGCAGTAATGCTGATATCACTGCTTGGCGGCAGAAATAGGTGAGATGGCAGTACTTCCATGGGCGAACTTTATCACAAAGATTTGTAGCTCTACTGCTACAAATCTTTGTAAATAACCTGAGCTTAGTAATAAGTATCTGTATATGTTAGAGTTCGTCCACCTATCGCGTGACAAATCATTGGAGCATAACACCTACCAAGTATATCGGTTTCAGGGAATGTTGTCTTGTGTCTTGCGTAACTTACACGTGTAATAAATATAATGCTGCTTAACGGTTGTCATTGCTTCGTAAAATAATTTTTATAGCACAAAAGTAACTCTAGATTAAGTAATTGACATCTCTAATCTATAGACTTGACATTGACATATAATAATGTATTCTGTGAAATTTATAAAACGTGTAACAAAAATATGAGTACTCTTACAATTAGTTCTATCACATACAGTTAGATGGCGTTAGTTGTATTTTGAATCAAGCTATAGCTATGACTGTAGCTTTGTTCACTTCAGTATAAAACTAAGTTTTTGTATAAAGAAACATTCTATGTTTCTTTATACAAAATATTCATCAACTTCCGCTGTCCCGATTTCTTTTTTCGATATACTAAAATGATCCTTACAAGAAATTGAGTCGATTAGCATTAAAAAAACTTAGTCAACATTATTATATTTTTTGAACAACTCACACTTGACCAAAGAATTGACGATACCAAATCTCTGTATGTCCTTTGGTTTCGGATTTCCTCATACTGTCATAGTTTAAAACATAAAGTTGACAAGTCCCATGTGTCTGTCAAGTTCCACTAGCACCCCTGCCCTTCAAAACCGGAACGCAGTAATGCTCACATTATTGCTGAATAATTGATTGAAATAGGTATGAGTGGCAGTACTTCCCTGGACAAATTCATTTACAAGCCTATGAAAATGATGCCATAGTAAAAGTTATTTTTTTTCCTTGCTATTTGCATATAGGTATAATACTTGTATTTGTAACTAAAATACGCTGTATATTATACAATACCGCAGTATTGCGGAATATTACGATTTTAAACTAAGCATACAGCGAAAATAATACTTAAGTTTGTGAGTCAAAATCGAAAAGGCCTTTATTGATTAATAATATTATGTGCCATTCTTCTACTTAATAAGAAGGCTAATTCCGCAGCATAAGACGAAGTTAGTGATTGTTTTTATTATGCACAATTTGTTTATTTTTGAGTTAATCTATATATGATTATTATTGACATTGCAAAGAAAAAGAATTGAAGTTATGTTAATTTATTAAGAATATTTCAAAAATAAATTAAATCTGCAATAGATTTCTCATAGATGGCGCTACGACTAAAAAGTCGTTGAAAGACCAAGTACAAAGACACGACGCAAGCACGTAGAAAAATTCGTGAGGTCCGTTGGTTCGTTCCGTGGCTTAGTTGGTATAGCGTCTGTCACGGTATGCAAGAAGACGTCGGTTCGAATTCGACCGGATCGAAGGAATTTTTTCTAAGTGTTCGATCTTTGTATTAATAACATTGACTTTATTGATTAATAATAATAAATTAAATTTCAAATCGTTCACCTGAAAAATCTTATTTTTGAGATGCAGCGTTCTTGTTTAAAGGCAGCGAAATGTATTTTTACCACCTTCTACAGCAAAGATAGAAATGAGACTCTGCAGTCATAACACTGTGTAGAAATGGCCTCATTGAATCTTACGTTCATTAGTAAACAAGTTTTACCTAAGCCTTAGATAATCATAGACATTCTAAACTTTAAATACCTAAATACTCATGCTAATATCCTTGCTAGTAGAAAACAAGTTGTATAACAGCTACTTGAAATAGTTTTTATCGTACTTTGCTAGTGGAAGTGGAAAGCATGTTTCACGCTCGCTCAAGCACGGTCGATGGTCACAAATTATCTAATTTAGTGTGAAAACATCGATATTGATGTTAGTTATGGCCTAAATAAATTACGTAAATTATTACAAGGTTCAATTTTGGTTATAGATAAGTACGGCTTTATGAAATGTCTGGGAATTCTTAGATAACTGTTAGGTAATGCAGGTTTTTGTAATTTTACAGCAAGGCAAGGTCTAGAAATCTAATTTAATTAGGTAAAGTATTTTTGTAATGGCACCAAGAAGTGAGAAAACCCTTATGCATTTTAAAAAGCAATTAAAACAATTTTTTGACTAATTAAATGTACTATCTACCACGTCCGAATGTTTAAATAACAAATTTCATTGTCTAATTTTTGACATTTGTTAACCAACTTTAAAAAAGAGGTTTTCAATTAGACTGTTTTTTGTATGCATATTACGCGATCTCTTTTGTTAATCGATTTTGATGATTCTTTTTTCTTGGAAAGAGGGTACCTCAGTATTGGTCCCATTTAAATTTAAAGAAAATATTCCACCTCTAAGGGTGGCAAGCTAGGGGATGAATCGAAAAGTACGCGAAAGCGTACTTTTCGATAACCGATTTCAATAAAACTTGGCAAATATATGTAATTCTACAAACTTCTGAGGTCGGGTTTTTAAGTACTCGGTACTGATTCTTTATATATTTATACGGACGCTCAACGATATCTATGTGTATACTAGTGTACTAGATGCGGCGCTCCATACACACTGTGTTTCACTGATCTGCGGTTTCGATATAGCACTTCAATATCACAGATTAATAAGCAACAGAGTGTTCTGACAACACAATAACGTAGTATGTATAATATGAATAAAACAGTTAGTATGGTTACCATACCATACCATTACCATAAGTATAAACTTAAAAAATATAAAAAGAGACCAGGCTGCATGGTCTGAAGATCTTTGCCTTTTACGCAAGGAAAAGTAGATAACGTCATTAATTTCAACAGCTCGACTGAAATTTTTTCTTTTACTTCATTTGTTCTTTTTATATTACTAAAAAAATAGTTATAAATAGTAAGCGGAAGGCCCCCGGGTCAAAGCATTGTGAAATGTATTATGCAACTAATAGAGACTTTGCCGGAGGATTTACGTTAATTCCCCAACTATGGACAAATATCATTGGTAAACACTCAATATTATCTGCCTGGCTAGCTCATTCCCAATAGGTATAGACTGTTACATCTGTCTACGATACTACGGTACAGATACTCTTTGTCAAAATTGGACACTAAAACAAAATACTATCACTATTGATGGTGTTTTGTTTGGAAAATATAGTTTCTGTGTTCTTGTCTATAGATTGAAGTCGTTGCTGATGCTATTCTAATTATTAGTATCATTGACTTACAATTATATGGACGTCGGGTCCGCGCTAAAAAGTGTCCGCACTTGTAAGGCGCTAAAATCGTATACAGAGCGCGACACTCCGCTTTAGTCTTCATTTGTTCTACTGACAGCGCGATACTGCGATGACTACAATTTAAATTTCGAATAGGTTGACTTGGGACATTTTTTTCGTGGTTTTTGTATTAGACCCGTCGTCCATTTATTTGTAAGTCAATGATTAGTATTATTATTTTGACATCTATAGTACCGGCACTCTATGATGACGGTTTTGACAGATTACAATAGTGAGGTCAAATGTCAATTAGTTACCGAAAAAAATATAATCAAATGCGAGTCACATCTATAAGTTTTTGCATTGAGCTTTGACACGAGTTTGCCGGAGACAGAACTTGTGCTGGCCAGCGATCACATAAGTGACGATCGTATTAGATTTCATTTTTAAAGATTTCGTATTTCGTACAACAAATGCCGAGAGACTGCACGTCACTATTGACAACAACGTACATCAATTAGCTCCTTCAACGTAGTTATGAATTAATATGAAACTTGATGAGCGGACAAACGTCAAAACGGCCATCATGGCGTGCCGGTACTATAGTTACATTGCGGTTACACACGGCGACTTTTAGCAACGATACAAATGCGATGCAGCCGCTAATCGTCTACCTTTGTACACGCGCACGATTTTAAACAGCGACGCAAACGCGAACGAGAAGCAAGCGCGCGACTGCATCGAAAGAAACGCGCGATTGCATCGCTACACTTGGGATTTATAAGTGATTGCATCGATGCAATCGCGCGATTGTATTGATGCAGTCGCGCGTATGCATCCATGAAATACCCTATAAATCGCGCGTTTGCATCGCCGTGTGTAACCACTGATTGATCAAAATAACTATCACCGCTTTTAAATTAGTGACTTATTAAATCTGTGTGTGCAAGCCCATGTCATATTATTAAATAAAACATGTTACATCTAGATTAGTCTGCTGAAGCGCATGTGAGTAAATGTATAATATAAGTCCAATGTGTTTGTAAGCTTAATGCTTGACCGGACACAGTCAAAGTATACTTATTTTGTAACATGTCAACTTCTGTATAACCTGTGTTTTCATAAATAAATGAATTATGAATTTTGTACGTACAAACCGTAATAAGTTCGTAAATTGCATGAAATTATTCCGGCATCCCCTTTCCACTGTCGGAGAACTACACGTAGGCTGGGAATGCACCCTTATGTTGTGCATATGTTCAGGATTCGCACTAAGACTAGCTTTTACGTATATATAAATGTCGTATGGCTATGGAGTACAAATCTTGGACAATTTAAGGCGGGGTATTTAAACTCAGAGCTCAGATTTTAGGAGGTAAGGTTTGGGGGTTGCCCCTCATGTCCAGCAATCCGAGCGCTGAAAATTAATATGAGGAGAATAAGAACAAGCAGAGAAAATTTTATACAGATCCAACATTGACAATCGCCCAATGGCGCTTGACGGGGCAGCGGGTGGCAAGGCGTGTCGTTAAACCGTTGGGCAATTTCCAAATTTTGGGATAAATGTGAAGTTAATAAATATAGGGCTTCAGTTGTAAACCAAAATTTTGCAGATTCTGTAGTACCTACCTAAAGAGAAGTATCTTCATATAAAAATTATATGCACAATTAGGGTGCGTACAAATTTGGAGAATGCGCCGCAAATGCGTCTGTTTGCGGAAGCCTCGCAAGTTGCACACGTGCATTACGTTGTGCAATTAGTTGGCGTGCGTTTCGCGTATATTAACATGTATTTAATTGCACGCATGCAGCACGCGTGCAGCGCGCGTACAGTGCGCGTGCAGCTCGCATGTAGCGCGTCCGCGGCGCATTCACTAGATCTGTACGCGCTCTTAGAGCATATTTTATTCGTTATAGACTTTTATTTTAGTCAGTTTTGAGGACGTTATATTATTAGATAAAGTACATCGTATCGTGTAAAAAATTAGCACATTCTTTAGACAATATCCTTAGTTGTATCGTATAATTTCTGTATGAGAGTTATTTGAAGGTGGTGAATTTAATAATGAAAAATCATAAAAGGTCTTTTAAAATTTAAAAAAAGGGAGTAATAATTATCAAATTCTTAGGTTTTGGGATTGCTATACATCAAAATCGCATATCTTTGTTTTTCGAACAGTTGGTTTTTTTTTTAGATTTATAACTTTATTGATAGCCATTACAAATAGTATAGAAGTAATAAATACATTTTTACCAGCAAATGGCTTACAGGTAAACTAAAAGGAACTCTGTAGTCCCAAAACCAGTACAAAAAACCTGTTCATTTGAGACCCAGAAAAGAATAAAATATGAGAAAGATGTTCAAAGAGTTAGTATAGTTTATAGAAGACTTAAACTATGTTAGATAAATAAGTCGCAGTGTGTATCAAGAAAGTTAGTTTTGAGCTCTTTACAAGTCACAACACAGCTGACCGTATGGTCACGTGATCACACGCGTTCGTGTTATCAATAAATAATTTACATAAAATAAATAAAAATCAACTTCCTTATATGAAAATCAAAATTGAAATGCAAACCGAACAATTATTTGGTGAAGCGATGTGACCACAAACGTTGAGTCATAGCTTTTGTGAAGTTATTTGTCCGGCTGGGACTCAGCTGTAATGTTGAATTTGTTGCTTTATTGGGTCCTGTTACTCATCGCAGTATGTACTTTTAATTAGAGTTTATTCACCTTCATAGTCTGTTCCGACAACTAGACAAGATCTAATGTAAGCAAAGATCTAATATAAAAAAAAAATTAAAGTTTAATTTAGAGACTTTATACAAATAATGAAAAGGTATAACGTGGTAGGTGGTTGTGGCGAATGTTAAAATGCATTATTCGTCTTTATAGTCTTCTCGCTGTTCCTCCTTAGTACGTCCCGATTTTAAAATCAAATGATGCGGCAATATATTTGAAAAAATTAAGGTACGTGCATACAAGCGATATGGCTAGTGACAAATATTATAAAACTGTATCTGATATGAAAAGTGATATACATATATCACTGTAGTGATATGATATATATTACTTATATTTCGTACGTTTTATTTTGAAATAATTTTGTTTGCACGTCACATTGTTATCGACCTATTTTTGTTTTTGTGATCATGCTAAGTCTACGGGTACTTAAGTGATTGTAGGTCATATTTATTTGTTTATTTTATACAGGTAAAAACATCCTTCCTTGTCAACGAATCTATGCAAAGTAATTGAGGTCTGTACAAACAAACAAACGTTATATCATATTAAGGATGAGTAAATAATTTAAGACAGGTAAAAGGTAAAAGTCATAACGTCATGAAAACTCCAAAATTTTGAA
>NW_020653575.1:3436373-3496110 GCF_003589595.1 Hyposmocoma kahamanoa | reverse complement strand
CTTTTCAGGTAGGTTTTTTTTTTTGTAAAAAGTTATTAAAATTTCGAACATGTAGTTTAAAAAGTGACAGTTTCAATAACTTGCTTACTGCATAAATATCAAGGATCAAAACCGGTACGATGACTTGTAGTTTAATGTTCTACATAGATACGAGAAATCTAAATGTTTCTGAGAACAACTCTGAGCTACATTATACTGGTTCCTTATCACTAATTGAAAAGAACTTGAAAAATACAAAAGTTTTAAACTTGAATGAATTCTCTGCAAAATATTAATTAATACAATAAATTTCGACGACGATCTCGGTGGTCAAACGTCTTGCACACCGGTTTTCATGGTGTCGCCATCTCTGAGGTCCCGGGTTCGATCTACGGCCGGGTCGATGTAGAAAACTGACTTCTCTATATAGTCTCGGGTCTGGGTGTTTGTGGTACCGTCGTTGTTTCCGATTTCCATAACACAAGTGCAGCTACTTACTTTAGGACCAGACCAACGTATGTGAAGTTGTCTAATATTTATTTATAAATAGAAAACCTATTTCATTACGTAGAAATTAAAAAGCAACAAGTATGTTATATAATGAGAACTTTTGTATCAAACTTTTCTAAATTGTTCCTGGTCTAGGACTTCTGGTGGCCCCAGGAGTTGATTTACTCTGGTACTCATAACCATTTCCTAGTTGGAGACCGGGTCCATTGGTGTAGTTGTCTTTTAAGGTATCATATAAACCATAACCCCGTTTTCTGAATACTGAAATTGTTTAATGATATTTCAGTTAGGGTAAATTCCGATAAGTCGAACCACGTTAAGTAATTTTAACTGTTTTTAAAAGACAATTTTGTGCTCTATTTTTTGCTATTTAAAACGGTTATTTGACCATTTATCACTTAACCGCGTTTTAGGTAGTGGACGTCAGGTAGCGCCTGTCACCCTGAGACATAAGTTCACAAGTCCCAAGTGCCCGTTCACCGGCATCATTACCCTACAAAACCGGAATGCAGTAATGCTCGTATTTACACTTTCAGAAACTCTACTGCTACTATCTGACACATTATTGTTACTATTATTATTTTTATAAATCTGAACTATTTACTTTATCAACTAATCTAAAATATCGACCCTTAACTGAAATATCGACCTTGGAAACAAGCTTGAAATAAACTTACGTTCATTTTCTGCAAATTTCAAGCCACTTCAGGATCCTTCCTGCATTCGCGAAATTCCGGCACAGTATCACATCAACTTTCTTTAAAAGAATTTATTTAAACACTTGTGTTGATGAAAACCGGAACCAGGTAATATCCGTGCGTGTTTTTAAACTGGTTTGCGTTTGGAGCGCACGTCTATACACGTTGAAAAATACGTAGCGACTGGCAGGCAAGTAAAAAGGAGCAAAACTTTCTCAACCGACCTGCTTTGTTGTGAACGTAGCCTGGTGGTAACAGTTTGTTGACTATTGCAAATTTTCAAAGAGGTTCTGTTTCTTTGGTTTCTTTTTAATAGATCTGTAAGTATTTAGTAAAGAATAGCTATATACCTCTGAAACTTTGCTCTTGTGATCGTCACAGTGGTATTTGTAATGTATTAAAAATGGGAGTAAACTAAGTTGCTGCTCCATGAACCCAGGGAAGGTACAATCATAAAAAAAGTGTTGATAGCACTATATAACATAATTTTTGTTCTTGGATTTTCATATTCATTTTGTAATTGTTTCTGAAATCAGAACATGAAAAAACCTTATTTCCCTACAATAACTTTGGTTTTTTTGTCAGGACAACCAAAAGTTGAAATTAGTGTACCATACTTTTATGGTAACATACACATACAAATTTTCGGGTTGCTCTTTATTTAAAGACAAAAAGAGAACATTGTATTTAACAACTTAGCAACTGTAGCAACTTAGTTTACTCCCATTTTTAATTAACATGTATTCCCGCAAAGGAACGCCTGATTGTATTAATTCCTCTTTGTCGACTTTTAACAATTCGAGTCTCTTTTTACTAACCATATACGTACCTTTTACAAGTAAATATAATTCATTCATAGAACAATTTGACACGAGACAACCCAAGAAGAGGTAAACCAAAAGCACGTTGTCCTAAAAAAGTTTTTCCTCATTCTAGTTACGATAATTTAGTAGAGTTCTTCGTGAAAGAGCAACTTTACCTATTTCTGCCGCTAAGCAGTAATGCGAGCATTACTGCGTTCCGGTTTAGAAGGGTAAGGGTGCTGCGAAATCACATCGCACATGGGACTTGTCAACTTATGTCTCAGGGCGCAGTGGCGGTGCCTGTAAGATCTTTGCGATTTAAATCTGAGTAGCACTGCAACGGTTAGAGGCAGTCGTGTCGCTTACCACCAGACGCACGACTTGTTCGTCCCGTCATTTGCCATTATAAAAGTAAAAAAAGGACCGGAACGCAGTAATGGACACGCAGGCATAATTTTATGTATTTAAATAACGACGCAAGTAGCGCGAATCCAAGCGTGTCACTTTTTGTATTTCCTATGACGTCACAAGCCCTATTTAGTGACAGGAAACCTCCTTCAGCTCTAAAGCGATTGACTGAATATAAGACGCAGACGCGGATGTGTATTTAGAGTAATGATTTTTAAATTATTTGTTCGCTCAACGCTTTAAATCGCAAAGACATTGAGACAAGGTTGACAAGTCCCATATGCCTGTCGCGTCACTAGCAACCTTACCTTTCTAAAACGTAACGCAGTAATGCTCATAATACTGCTTGGCGGCAGAAATAGGTAAGGTCATAAGGTGGCAGTACGTCCGTTTCGAAATCTTTCCTACGGAGCTCCACTGCTACTGCCAATATCTTAAAAATGCTACAAAACAGATGCTAGAAACAACACAACCCACTGTTTACGAGCAGTCTGTGGACTTGCGACAAGTTTCTGCAGTTAGCCGTCTCGAGGCGAGATATTGACCCATTGTATGAACGTATAATGTAACCAATTAGAATTCTAATATACGATACCATTGTCCTGTTCACCGTCCTTGTCGATTTGGTAACGGGTTGAAGAAATGCATACGTTTTGCAATTAAAAGTAATTTCGAATGAGTGTCACGTTGTTGGAACAAGAACAAGTTGCCGAAAATAGATAATATCGTGCCCTTGGAATAATAGAACCACATGCCAGCAGTGGTTCAGGCTGTGGATGATGATAATGCGATCATACCTCAAAAGGGCTTTTATTACTTGAGTCATAAAAATACATCGAGTATATAACCAGAAATAAAGACGAAATAAGGGCCATCCATCCCTGGCAACTCATCAGGTAAATGGGCCTTGTATCACTTTTAAATATCTAATAATATTGGAAAACTGAAGTTGTACACCACCAACTACTGACCTGTGTGTACGTCTCCCTATATTCCAAAAATATTCTGTATTTATTATAATAAAGATAATATCTCTAACTATAGGGGGCTGTTCCATTCGGTGGTGCGGGAAAAACAGCAAAACATTTAAATACAAAACAAACGGAATCACATTTTATCGGTGATTAAATATTAAATAATAAAATGTTTTAGCAGTAGAGCTCCTTGTGATAGAGTTTGTAAAGGGAAATACTGCGACCGTACCTATTTCAGCCGCCAAGCAGAAATGTCACCATTAATACTGTGTTCCGGTTGTGAAGGGTAAGGGTGCTGGTGAAATTAGAGGCACATGGGGCTTGTCAACTTAAGTCTCAGGGTGACAAGTGCGGATTTAGAAAACGTAAAGACCGTGGACGTTGCAATACGTCCGAAACGTCGAGGTACTTAAAATACGTTTAAAACATGATTAAATCCCGAACTAGAAATCAAATAATGTGAAAGGGTTCTTCCAGAGAAATATTGCCACCTTACCTATATTTGCAGCTAAGCAGTAATGTGAGCATTACTGTGTTCCGGTTTAGAAAGGTAAGGGTGCTGGTGAAATTACAGGCACATAGGACTTGTCAACTTATGTTTCAAGGTGACGGGCGCAGTGGCAGTGCCCCTCAGATCTTTGCGATTTAAAGCTGTGCGTCGCACTGCAACTGTTATGAACAGGCGTGTCGCTTACTATCAGGCTCACGACTTGTTCATCGCGTCACTTTAGTATGATAAAAAAAATTGCATTCTATCGCACCACACAGTGAAACACAACAACTAGAAGACGTCGGTTCGAATCCGGCCGGATCGAAGGAATTTTTTCGGAGTGTTCGACCTTTGTATTAATAATTAACAAACTAGTGGAGTAATTTCACATAAAAATGATTGAATATCAATTAAATAAAAATGTAAATACAATGAATAGCGACATCTCTGGCCTGTAGCTGTAAAGGTCTATAGATCTAACTGGGTGACGAAATATCATTAATTTCTCATAGATGGCGCTATGGCTAAAAAGTCGTTGAAAAACCAAATATACGACGCAAGCGCATAGAAAAATCGTGAAGTCCGCTGGTTCGTTCCGTGGCTTAGTTGGTATGGCGTCTGCCACGGTATGCTAGAAGACGTCGGTCCGAATCCGGCCGGATCGAAGATATTAATCTTTGTATCAATAATTATAACAAACTGGTGGAGTGATTTCACAAAAAATAATTGAGTATCATGGTGTAGAAACATACTAATATATATATATACATAATATTTTAGGTCACTCTCGAATATTAAATAATACTTCTTGATAATACCTATTGTACAATATTTAAATAATAGAAATTGCCGCTGAAATTAGGTAGAGGTAGAGAAAACTAACTGGAAAATTATATATTTATGCAGCTGCCTATGTACATACCTACACATGTTTGCACATTTCTAGGTTCTTTGTAGAATTTTGGTTGAAATATATTATTGATTTGAGTCAAAGGCAAAGTGAAATAACTATTTATTCCATAGGTAAAAATTTACACTTAAAAACGTCACTTTTTAAGCTACTGATTGTTCACAATTTTCGTGTGTTCGATCTTTGGATTCATAATTAAAATAAATGTTTCTTTTTTGTTTCTTTCACCATTTTTGGACAGTAGCTATTTTAAAGTATTGTATTTAATAATATTTAGGGCCTACAAAATACCAGGGCCCCAACTCCTCTAATTTCAAATCATCTCAGTTGCGTGTTGATACAATGTTAAAGATAGGATTTTGTTCGTTTGATATTCTGCTAAAAGTTAAGAGAGCGTCTTGTTAGTGACTAGCCCATAATATCGAGTGACTATTCAACTGCCATTGTAATTTTTTGGTATTCTACCTTTCAATGGCGTGTCGATGGCGATCTACTAATTATTTGACATAAAAAAATACATTTAAATTGAAGACTAAATTGCTGATCAAACGAAATAAAAATTAAGATGTACATAGTAATGTGTACTTTTAGTAAGGCAACATGGATCGTCAGTGATCGAATGAATGAATGGCATTCCACTAAGACTCAACTGCCATTGCAACTAGATATTAGCAGAATAACAAATATTATATCAGTGGAATCCCAATGGAATTACAATGATCAGTGGCTTCAAGAAATGCGTAGACTTTGGGGATTTGTAAACTTGTAAATTACTGTGTTATTGCAACAGATTATAACATCGCTAGTTCATAGTCTACAGTTTACAATTTTGAAATAAAAGAATGTAATCGTAATGTTTTACAGCGCGAAAACGTCAAAGGAAACACCATTGTTCGAAGTTATTATTTAAACAATTCGCAGAGGCTTGTATGCCACCACACGCCATTGTTTGCATTTCTCTCCTTTGGCGTAGGTCAATTCCTTGGAAATTATATGCATATTAACTTAGCAATGATACTTTTTTACGTAGAATCTAGTTGTAAAGATTGAGAAGCCCTTTCTCAGCCATTCTTCTTATCGTATCAATGGCATACAGAATGTTCGGTAGGATTGTAATGTGGTATGGAATGTAGCCAGGAGAGTAGTAGGCTCTGCAGCCTTGCTTAGTAAGTTTAAGCTCAAAAGGGTAAAGAAATTATTTAGTAGTTGTAGAAAAAATTTTAAATATCAACTCTCGTTTGCGCTGAAATCACAAATTAGAAAACTGAAATAGTACAGCGCCAACAACGGTAACTAACCTGTGTGTACGTCTCCGTATATTTCAAAAATATTCTGCATTTATTGTAGTAAACATAATCTCTCTAACAATGGGGACTGTTTCATTCGGTGGTGTGGAAAAAACAGCAAAAAGTCTAATTACAAAGCAAACGGAATCACATTTTATCGGTAATTAAATACGTAATTTTGCAATTTTCGTCCATTATAGCAAAGCTCAAGTTAAACTGGTCTATTAGAGGTGAAACAATTGACAACACCCCGTCAATTGTTTCGAATTCGGGCTGGCGAATCGTAGCACAAATCTCAAAGTAATAATTTGGCAGAATTGGATTTTTTTTTTATAATATCAAGTGACGGTACGAACAAGTCGTGCATCTAATAGTAAGCTACACACCTGTCCATAACAGTTGCAATGCCACTCAGAGCTTTAAATCGCAAAGATCTGAGGCGCACTATCACTGCGCGCGTCACCCTGAGATATAAGTTGACAAGTCCCATGTGCCTGTAATTTCACCAGCACCTTCACCTTATATATATAGTAAAATTGAAAATATACGTAAGATATACGTCACTGATTACTAAACGCAGTGAAAACACGATTGCTAAAAATTATCACGATAGAAAAAAAACTTACCTCGAAATTTTACATGAAAACCCGCTATTCAATAGATATACTTTACATTTATACCAATGACGTTTTTTATATCAGCTGAACTAAACAGATATTAACTGAAATATTCTTCTAATTGAAATTTTCGATTAACGTTTTGCATAACTGTGGTTGAATCTCGTCATCAAAGAGTTCGAATATATAGTATTATAGATTAACCCGACACGATTTACCACACATAACCCTGTAACATGTACTTCATGGAGCAATAAAAAAATTACAATTTTTAATTATAAGCCTGTGTTTTTTATCAAAACTACTTCTGGCGTGAATTTTGGGACACCTCTAATATGTATTTACTAACAGCAAATCTCGCCAACGCTCTATGTAATTACTAACACGGACAAAACAGCATATAATAAAAATTGTACAGCACAAACGTAATGTAGGCCTAGTGAAAGCACGACCGTTTATTAGTTACGGACGGACGTCGTTATTTTGAGTGATAATTTCCTTTCTTACATGTCTTTACTAATGCGGCATATTAGTTCGTTTGAAAAGTTAATAAGGCCCTTATTAATAAACTATTATTAATAAATCTTTAGCCCGTCGTGAAATACATCTCTGGTAGCGAAATGCATCTCTAGTTTTTTCTTTTTTTTCCCCAACGTTAACAGAGACCTTCATTGGTGTAATTGATTGGTTAAGATTGAACAATTTAAATGTTAATCTAAGTAAAATTAAGGCAGTTAATTTCTGCAATAAACTCAAGGAGTCTAGACTTAAACATTGCATACAATAATGAACAAATCAACAGTAGTGATGAGAAAAAGTTTCTGGGCATCATTTTTAGATAGTAGATGTTCTTGGAATTTACCTTAGAGGATGGAATTCACACATTGACCAAGTATGTACTAAAATTGACCGTTTTTCGTATGCTATTTGGCGTCTATCTAAAACTAACAGCCAAACTGTTGCTCTTCAGGCTTATCATGGATATGTTGTTTCAGTGATTGCCGCATTCTGATCTGTGGCAAATCATGTAACATTGACAGAGTCCCTATCTCTCAAAAGTGCAGCATTAGATCGATCGATTTGCAACACTTCACCTATAACTTCGAGCAAACCAATTTTTAAGAAACTAAATTTATTAACAGTGCCTTGCATTATATACTCGCGGACACATAATTCGAGGCACCTCAATAGTCAAGTCAGGACTTGAGTATTGCAGTGAGCACTGAAAATTATACTCAAGTCCTTGCCATTAGGGTGGTATTTCCAGTGCTTGAAATCATACTCAAGTCTGCTCAAATCCTGACTTGAGTATTGCAGTGAGCACTGAAAATCATACTCAAGTCCTTGCCATTAGGGTCGTATTTCCAGTGCTTGAAATCATACTCAAGTCTGCTCAGGTCCTAACTTGAGCATTGAGTAGAGTTCTGGAATACGACCCTAAGACGCTTTTTAGTTTGACTCTTAAAAAGTCATTTAGAAAAACGTTTAAGCCATTGACTTTTGATTTATATTTAAAACAGCTTGCAACGTCATGTTGAATTAATTTGTTTAGGAAACATAGATGGCGCTACTTGAAACTTAGGCACGTTGTAAAAAATGAAATTATTGAGTATTTATAGAACTGACCTGTGACCAACGCTTACGCTTAAAATGAAAAGCGTGCTTATATGCTTATTTTAGAAAGCAGACTTTTTTAAGTGCTTTTCGTTTAAACGCCCACCTCTATGTGTGAACAACTTCATTAAAATATACAAGCCACAATACTTTAAACTGTGCGACTATCTCTCGTCACGACGTAATGGGAACCGTCCTAAGCTACACGCCTGTCCATAATGGAATAATGTAGCAGTTGTAGTGTCGAACTCTGTCACAAGAAGCTCTACTGCTACTGTATTAATGTTCTCTTAACTAACTATTATAGTATCATGGAGTAATAACGCAAGAAGTCTGCTTATCTCCATACTACAGCAGCTTGATTTTGATTGCCTCTCCCGGTAGGAAACTGCGTCCTTTCCAAATCGAGGTGCATAATTGCGATTCACAACTAACCGAAGGCGTCCACTAACTAAAACGCAGTTATGTGACAAATGGTCAAATATCTGTTTTAAATAGCCAAAGATAGAGCACAAAATTGTCTTACCTACTCGTAGTAGTAGTCTTGTAGTATATAATGGGCTACACTCATGAGTTGCATCGCTCCATTACAAAAACCAATAAACTTGAAATCTCGCTAATAAGGTATCGAATTGTGGTTGCCTCCTAATGAAGATTATGAACCTTGATTTAATTTTAATTAACACAACAAATAATAAGGTCAGAATGATTTGACGGTCAATATAAGAGTTATTGAAACTCCTTTACTGTTCATGCGGTCAGTCTTCCTATGCATTTCCCACTACTGTTCATGATAGTAAATCCTTAGCCATCTTTAATATGACAGTCATGGAGCACTATTTATCCACTGTTCATCTATTTTATAGATATTATAATATGTATATATCTATTGCAGTCATTTAATATTTTTGCTATTGTTTTTTTTATTATTATTTTATTACATACTTTGTTTTGTTGTGCGCGTAAACCCGTTACTGTAATTTCGGTGGCCACATTGACTTACAATAAGGCGCTAAAATCGTATACAGAGCGCCAAACTCCGCTTTAGTCTTCATTTGTTCTACTGACAGCGCGATACTGCGATGACATTACAATTTAAATTTCGAATAGGTTGACTTGGGACAATTTTTTCGTGGTTTTTGTATTAGACCCGTCGTCCATTTATTTGTAAGTCAATGGGTGGCCAGTATTTTGATCTGTAGGAAGAAATATCTTTTAGAAATAAGCAATCTCTTTTGTTTGTTTTCCGTTTTACTAAATGTGATTTGTATTTTCCGCAAATGCAATGATTAAATAAAATATGCTTATACAGGAGTAACCGTGTACAAGTATGTACAATCCAGCGTCACCGTAATTCAAGATTTGAATTCTAATTTCTAATTCTATTTTTCTAATTTTAATTCTAATCGCAAAAAGTAGTAGTAGGTTGATTTTGGAATGTTTTACTGTTCACACTGGGAATAAGCTTTTGTAAGGCATCAAAACCATTAAAAGAGATCTACGTCTCACTACCGCACTCTTCGATCTTAAGAATCTTAAATAGCGTCCAGCTTAGAGATTGTTTAATCGAGACACCAGTCTAAAATTATAACGATTGTGGACGAAAATCCACATAAATCCTCCAGATGATTGTAGCAGGGGATTCTAATGGACGGAAGAAAGTAAAATCTGTAACGATATAGCATTTTGTAAATATTATTTTTTTTATAATACGAACAATTCGTGCTCTTTCGTAAAAGTCGCGCCTGTCCATATTAGATGAAAAAGTTGTGTGTGTACACACACACTCAACATAGCCCCGCACTAAGGAAACCCTGTGTCGCGGGTGCTATGGACACACACATAGACAACCACAAATTACACCCAAACTCACGAGAGAAATAAATGTACGCCATACAAACATTTCTCCCGGCCCGGGAATCAAACCTGGGACCTCTGCGTGGCAGTCCGGCATGGTAACCGTTCGGCCACGGAGGCAGGCAGTAAAAATAAAGACTTTTATTATGAATTTAGAGACTAAATAATAATATGCAAAACTGTTTTGAGCCTGATTATACATTTCTCTATGTAACTCTGACGAATCGCCAGCTGTGAAATCAATCTGGACAATGGGAAAAAATTTCCACTCACTGGTTAGATCAGTCTGTTCAACAGAAAACACTGAATTATTCCGGTTATAAAGTTAAAAGGTACACCATAACTTAGCACGTATTGTAGCGGTAGCGATAATGCGCTTCATGCCCGTAGACGTTTTAGTAGCAGAAGACACCTCCCTGTGAAAGAGTTCGTCCAGGGAAGTACTGCCACTTTATCTATTTCTGCCGCCAAGCAGAAATTATAGTGAAATTACAGGCACATAGGACTTGTCAACTTGTCTCAGGGTGACGGGCGCAGTGGCAGTGCCCCTCAGATCTTTGCGATTTAAAGCATCTCAATCATAAGACACGGTATTATGTTCTGGGGTAATGCCAAACGAAGTACGGACGTGTTGATTGCACAAAAAAGGTGCATTCGGGCAATTTGTGGGTTGTGCCGTATGGACAGCTGTACACCGCAATTTCAAAAACTGAGATTATTAACAGTTCCTTCAATATATATATGTATTTGAAACGGGACTTTATGTTCGGAGAAATCTCACACTCTTCAGCAAGGTGGAAAGTACACGAACGCACAATAAATTGAAACTGGTTGCCTGTAAGACTACCCTCTTTCATGATAATATTTGTGCAATGGCGCCAAAACTATACAATAAGCTGCCTAATTATATACTTGAGACTAACGACAATGCCAATTTTAAAAAGCGATTATTTAATTTATTGAATGGGAAAGCATATTATAAAGTCAGCGATTACTTAAATGACAAGAACATAGAATAATAGTTAACCACCGCAAAATAATGACAAATATAATTAAGAATTTAAATAAAAATTATTATTTGTCATTTTGTAATTAAAATGTAGTAGTATACTGTTAAATTAATTTAATTATGTAAATTGTAAGCCGTAAAATTGGCAATACGTACTGACACAACAATGTTAAATAAGACCGTATAGACGTGCGTACACAATGATTTGATTTGAAAAAAAAAAGCTCTTAGTCGCACTGCAACTGTTATGAACAGGCGTGTATCTTACCATCAGGCGCACGACTTGTTCGTCCCGTCACTTGATATTAGAAAAAAAGGACTACTTTAAAAAATTATTACAATAAACAGGTAAGACAATGATGATACAAAACATTACCTATAGATAATATTACAAATACAATAGATAATAGACTCCCGGGTCCGAAGCTATCATGGCGGAGTTAAAGAACGTGTACAAGTTGAAGATGATATTAATTAAACAAAACAATCCCGATTCAATCATTTATTTGATAATAAAGAGATATAACTAGCTTATTTCACATAGGCATCCAGTACAAGCTTTAAACATTTCAACATGGCAAAGTAACAAATTTACTTCCAACTATTAATTAAATATGTATTATAATTACAAATTAAGCTAGTTTGAATATTGTTTAAATCGAAAGTGCGTTTGGCATTTTTTAGTTTCAATACGTAATTACCATTGTGAATAACCTGAGTGCATAAATGAAATAAATAAAGCGCCTAAGACAATAACATACGAGCACTGAGTACATAATGTAAAAATATATGCAGTAAATATGAACAGGTCGTTTAATTTAAGTTGTCTCTGGGAAGAAATGTATTCATTATTGGTGTAATAATATATATAAAAGAATATTTATAATTTATTTTCCTGTTTGGTAAAATGTAATTGCAAATACAATTTTTTTAAGTTGACTATGATGACTATTAGTGTGTAGCCTTTTTCAGAGTTAGTAATTTTAGAGGTTTCTTTAGGCTCAATTTTATATTGTGGCGGAACGGAATTTAAGCGAACTTTCGTAACGTACTAACTAGATAGCCAAAAATCACATCGCGCGTCTTCCGCGGAATTCTCGCGCATGCTCGAGAATGCTCGCGCATTCGCGAGAATTCCGCGATTTACGCCGGCGAATCCGCGGGAAGTGGCGCGAAGGCAGGCGCAGTGTGACGTCGAACGTCCACGAAATACCACAGCCTCAAGGCGCGCCTTTGAAATTGACGCTTCCATTCCGTTCCGCCACAATTGAAATTAAGCCTTAAATTCAACGAGTATTTTAGGATTGGCCTAAATCGAGAATCGAACCCGAAACCTGCTCATAAAGCGCCTATAGTAATAACCGCTGTGCTTACTACTACAGTGATTACAGTATAGTGTATGCCATCGATACGATAAGAAAAAGACACTATGCCACCGAAAAACGTAAGCACACCCCGTAATCTAAACCTGTCCACACGCCGCAGGCCGAGCTCGACCCCACGACGACCGAACCCGTACAATATAATACAATACAAGTGTTATGTAAGACGCCTTCAAATTACATTCTTGGTTTATGGTGTATAACCACAAAGAACAAGAGGCGAATTAACATAAAGTTGATTTAAAATATGGATTTGCGAATGAATGGGAGAAGGGTTGAGAAGGGAAGGGGAAGGGATGTGCTTCCTTCGTCTAACCCCCATTCACAAAGCAAGTTGTCCCTGACTCTGAACTACAAATGTTGGACTTTATACAATGCTCTAATAAAATATTGTATTTAATTGTCAAAGTACATATAGACGCGTCAAGTTACAAAGTTTTGACGATGTTCAATGTTTATTCACTATATCGTAAAATTTTGTGGGCTTCATTGGTATGTAGTTTGATTTACAAGATGTTGCAAGTTGAACTAAAAATTAGTTACTTCCGTAAAATATAATTTGGGGCATAAATGACGAAATAATCCACCTTCAAATCGACCCCTTTAACAATTTTCACGCAACAAAATTACTTACCGCCGATTCAACAAAATTTTACATTTTTTCAAGGAAGTCGGTTTTCAAGATTTAATACACGTGAAATTCACCGTAATTTTATGTAGCAAAAATGTACTAATTTAGAGCTGATATTTGATTTCTTTTACATATCGTTGCAGTTGCAATTACACCAGCTTCTTGTTATAAATAATGCCAACACTCGCGGAACGGCAGCATCTTCATATCAACGGCAGAAAAGTAAGAAGCTAAACGTTTATAATACATATTTATAAATTAGTTCATAATACATATAGGTAAATATACACTCCCGGACACGCAAGTTGAGGTATTAATTGGCCTAAGCAATATTTGATTGATCGAAAAGTACTAAGCTATTTTGAAATTGGTATACTAAACGTCATTTCCATCAGCCCGTGTTGAAAATTTTAATTTATAAAACCGAGAAAAACTTCAGTGATAACAATATTTTTGTGTTCTGCCCTTTAAGAATAAAAATGCAAGGTGCCTCGATTTATGTGTCTGGGAGTATATACGGTAAAAGTAAAAGTAGATGTAAAGAACCTAACAAACAAGGTGTAACTCATTTTTTAAGTCTCACTTCACCCCGTCTATCTTTCAACTCTCGGTATGCGAGTGTTGGCAAATTATTAATGAACCCTGAAACGCGTCCAGCGCTATTGACCTTCAAAGTGTTATGAGTTCATTCAAAATGGCAATATCAACGAGTGATGTTTTTAAAGATTTTTTTAATTCACGTTTTTTTGCTGTATAAAGTGAGACAAGTCAATAAACAATCTGTAATGTATTTGGACCCCTGTTGAATACTATTTGCTACTTACTTGCACATAATCTATTTTTTTACTCTAATAATGATTAATCGGGAAATGTTTACAAGGAAAAGGTAGTTCGTTTAAATATGAAGCATGTCAAAAGCTGCCTTTTTCCTCGTGAAAGTGTTTTGAAACGATCCGACTAAGAAGCACATCATATTGTTGAAAACAATGAGGGGTCCAAACAAGAGAATAACGTAACAGTAGCGTCATAATCAAAGAGTAAAATATTTAAAAAAACTTAATAAGTTTGTATGAACAAGTATCTTAAGGCCGTTCTCACAAGTTAAGTACTAAGCGCACTTCATACAGCGAGCGAAGCAAAACTAAGTTAGCTCATGTACCCGCGGGATATTTTCCTAAAATTGTCACATCGCGAACTGAGCGAACTAACTGAACTATATGGGCTAACTATCAAACGGACATAGTTATGCAAACAAGAACCAACCCATACCTCGAGTGAAATTGAGTTATGTATTTAGGTAGAACAACCGACGTGTTCTTTACCCTCGCACAAAAGATCCTGGCAATATACCAAGCCAAAACGGAGAAAATAAAATTCCTTCAGGGTACCAACCCCTAAAAAAGTAACTTTTTAATAGCTAAAAAGAACCATGCTACTTCATATGTTTTTTTTTAAATGAATCCATGTCACATGTACTGAAGTACTGTAGATCTTTATCGTTTTCATTATGAAAACTAGAACATGGTTCTCGTTAACGAAATAAAAAGATACATAAAGTTTTCTATTTATTGCTATGTAATATAATAGTTTCCCTATATCATTCTCAATGCTACACATAACTCACGTTATTTGTATCAAACAACTTACCTATTTATTTCTTCACACTGTTTTTACAAAAATCTAATTATCTCGAAAGTGACATTTTGTGGGTTGGTTCTAGTTTGCAAAACTATGTTCAAACGGTCTGGTAAGTAAACTTTGTCGCCCGTCTGCCTCTCATCACCCCCGCAGTTGTCTGTAGTGTTGTCATTATTACAATAACAGATAATATAATGCATTGGCTACTGTTTAAACGAAAAACTGACGTCGAGTGGCAGCACTCTACAGTATTTTCTTAGCTTAATTTTGCATGCTACTAAAACTTCGTTTGCAGTGTGCCTGCGTTTCAAGTGCGTATCGATTGACTCAAGCTTTCCTGTTTTAATAAACTACTAGGTCGAAAGTTGATTCCCAACCAAAGCGTAGTAATCTACGTTGTATTTTTTCCACACATTTGTACGTGTAATGTTACAATTGAATATTTATCATATACACACAGGTTGCAACTCAATTCAAAATATGGGCTTCGTAACGACCTGTAGAATTGTGTTTTTCTCACCGCGCTTCAATAATCATCAGCATCTTGGATGACCATACCATAGAATAATAACACCAGTATGATAACTCCTTTAAAACGTTTTATAATAATGAAAGGCACATGTGACGACTAGCGTCATAACGCTATATAACACTAGTGCATCGCGAGATTATGCGAATGTGTGCGTCCGTATACGGCACGCAGTGGGCGCGCACACATACAAGTCGCTCTGCTACGTTTGTACGGAGTTGCCATATTTTTTTATTATACTATGATGATACTATCACCAGTGACCAGATCCTATCAACCGCTTGACTGCTTGATGTGCACTTCAGTAATTTTTATTATTAAAAACGATTGTCTAAGTAAAATGGTTTCTGAATTTGAGACTTATTTCATCATCATCATCATCAACCCATTTATATGTCCCACTGCTGGGCACGGATCTCCTTTCAGACGATGGTTTAGGCCATAGTCCGCCACTCTGGTCCAATGCGGGATGGGGACTTCCCACGTTTTCCGAGTGTTGTTAACCTTCTTCGACGTGCAGGTTTCATCAGGATGTTTTCCTTCACCGAAAAGCTCATGATAAATTTCAAATTAAAATTTCGCACATAAATCCCGAGAAACTCAAGAGATGCGAGCCCAGATTCGAACCTACGACCTTCTGCTGGAGAGGCAGTAGGTCAACCCATTAGGCTACCACGGCTTCTTGAGATTTTTGAGACTTATTTATCATACCAAATCTACGAGCGCGTTACAAACAGAATTTACGTAAATTTATTTCTTAATACTGTTCGTTTTCACGTTGTAATGCAAAATATTATATCCCCCTACTAGTGTTGTACTACTCAATCTGATTTTAATTTTTTCAAAGAAGCTATTCTTGGTTCACTTTGTACATATCTTTACGTAAACATGACACGAAGGACCGACAACTTAGGTCATTTTTTAATATTAAATGAAGTTTGTAACACACCTCAACATTAGATAGCACATGTGGTGGTGGAGTAAATGATCAGGTAGTTTTGAGACCACTGCCTGACTTTCCAACCTTATTTATATTACACAACATATTTGCAAATGTAAATTCTACAGTAAACGTCAAAAAGTATTCAGTCACACTAACCAAAAATATCTGCACACATATGGTCAATTTCGTGAATACGTTAAGATCAAAATCAGTCACCCTTAATGAATTTAAGGAATCTGCAACAATTGAAATGCACCTAGAATCATCGATATAACAATGATTTTACAAAAATATCAAAGGCTGTACAGACAGCAAAAACACTTGGTCATACAAACGAGAATTCTAAATGTTAGGATACATGTGGACGTATGAGCCAGCACTATTCTAGAGTTAGTAGTATTAGTGAAGCAGTTAACGTCTTGTGACAGGTTGCCAGTCGTCACCGTCGGGATCGCGAGCTGCAACAAAAAAAAAAATTTATAGTCTGTCTTTTTTAAAGATTGAGTCAAATCACATTTGCAAGTTTGCCAATTTTCATAAAATTTTAAATAGTCACGTACTTATTATCGAGTTTTCTTATTAGAGAGTTTATCGATAGCTTGTGAAAAGTAAAATTCTACTAAAAACGTCTGAATTGTGAATGACGTTCTAATGATTACAAATTACGTTAATCGCTTCTTTATTCTTATTTTTACGTACGTTGTTGACGTACTATCGAAATCAATTTTTAATATAGATTTTAATAAAAACCGTAGGATATGATTATAGATGTCATTACGAGCAAGAATCAATTTAAAAAGTCTTTATTTTTTCGAACTCCCCATGTATTCCAAGTATACTGCTGGAACACCAAGACGGTCAAAGAATAAGACAAAAATGTTAATGAATTATCCATTGTAACTAATGAAATAATTTCAGTATAGGCTGGTTCTTAAGTTGTGGTTACTTCAAGTTAATTTATATTTATTATTATTATTATCTCGCGGTGCCACCAAATTGCACATCATGGTTCGCACTCGCCATTAATTATAGAATTGAAGCGTTCGTCCGGTATTTAAAAACAGGTCTACCACGAAATACGAAGCAACGATCATCACTTTAGCTTCGTATCGGACCGGAGGCTACCACGAAAGGCGTAGAGATCGTGATTTGACATAAGTTCTTACTCCGAAACGTCAAACGACAGCTTTCGTATCGAATTTTGACATTACTTTCATCGTTAAACTGACATATGTAGTACATATGAGCTTCGTTGCGGACTCAGTCACGTAGTATCGTATTTCGCGATAGACTTCCTGTAAGGCTAGCACAATAGGGTGTGACTTGCGCGAGAGCGATATAGATTTCATAACCATAGAATACAATATAGCACGAGAATACTACACAGATAAAATAATAAATGTGACAACCCCATGCTTTGAGCGACGTTTAGGAATTGACGCACCGAACAGACGGAGTTGGGCTGCTTGTCTTAATAAACAAAATAAAGCCTTTCCTCGTCCATGAATGATAACTTTTTGGGGGATCGTCTACCATACAATTCCGACATCTGAAAATCTGTGAGGTGTGATTAGATGTTAAGTAAATTTACGTTTTTCTTCGCGACGCGGCGGCGGTGGTCGACGTTCGCGATCGCGATCGTCGCGGCGCGGACCGTCGCGGTCATCGCGACGTGGACCATCTCGATCGTCGCGGCGAGGACCGTCACTGTAACAATAAATGTTAACTGTTAATATCATTAAACAAAATTACAAGTATACATTACAACACTTGTCTCTTAATATCTGTCTCCTGGTGAAGACTCGGAGATTATTAATTCCACTTGCTCAAAAATCAAGCCTTATTTATGAAAGATATTTAGTAGTTTGACAAAATGTCGAATTGAAGGCTCTTTACCCGAATTATAGGGTAAGTAGCAGGTTTGTGGGCGCTCAAGTACACTTCCGTCGGAAGAGCGCATTATAGAAGTGTTGGCCAACGTTCTGATGATGTGATATTGGTTTCTACCAGTAAACACGTACTCAGGCGAATAAATTTATTTTTTTGTTTTTTATTTTGTTGTTAAGGCCTATAACTGTCTATTAAGTATCCTTTTATGAAACGAAATATCCTGTATATGGCGCTTACAATGAAAGTAACTGCGAGTTATCTCACAGTTGCTTCGATGGCGGGAAGATATGGGCAATCTGAAGATTATTCATTACTTTTGTCACAAATGAAATAAATAGTTAGGAGATACAGAAATCAATACATCATACCGATCTTCCCTCCTAGATACATCACGATCATCCCTCCTAAAGCGGTCTCTGTCGTCACGTCTGTCGCTGTCGCGCCCGCGGTAGGGTTCGCGCGGAGCGTCGCGGAAGCGGTCTCCGCGCGGTCCGTCGCGGTCTCCGCGCGGACCGTCGCGGTCGCCGCGGTCGTCGCGACGCGGACCGTCGCGGTCACGATCATCGCGCGGTGGGCCATCTTTAGAACGCCATGCTCCAGAACGTTCCTGTCAAAGTGTATTATATTATCTATATAACAATTGTGTGGACCTATAGCGCCACTTCTTACATGGCGGAGGAAACTGAAAGAGAGAAGGGAGTAGTCGCCTTTGCACAGTATTGCTGACTAAGAAAAGATATTAATATTGTAGTATAAATTGCAATTTCAGTCAATTCGACTTACAGAAGGCGCGGGTGGTGGGTCTGCAGGGCCTCTACGCCAGCTGCCGCTTTCCGGGCCACTGGATCGACCGCCGTAACGTGCTCTGCAAATAACAACATCGTATTATATATGCCTGGTGCCCTAAAAAGTGCCGAGAGCAGTGTTAGTGTGCAGGTCACAGTGAATACTCGGTGATCAGGGTCTGTGGCGGGTGCGACGACGGGGGCGTGTGACGTGTTTCAGGTGTTACCAATCATGGACGAGGATTTGGTATTTTTACTAGATAGTCCGATCCTGACTATCTAGTAAAGTCTGGGAGAGAAGGTGTGCACGAAATAAATAAAAACAGAGAAATAAATGATGATTTTTTTTTTCCAATTTGTATGAAGAATTGAAATTGTACCCTACAAAATTCATTGAGTACACCTGAATGCTCGTGTCAACGTTTGACTACATCTTGAATAAAATAACACCTAAAATCACCAGAGAAGATACAAACTTTCGCAAGTTTGCGTCATGCGAGCGACAAAACTGAACTGATTTGATACCCCCGCCAACCGATCTCATTCGCGATTACCATCGCTTGTTGACTAGGCTCGTAGTGCAGCCATAACGCGCGGATAGGAACGTTTGAAAACTACGCGCGCTATCTCGCTCGGGCCAGTTGTGCTCACTGCACTAAAGACTTAAACGGCGATTTCATATGTTTGAGACTTCGCGCGGTAACTTATCACAAACTCGAATTTCTTTTTTCCGAAATAACATTTGTTCGAAATCGAATTATAACGAAATCGTTGTTCTTTCAGAATATCGACTGTGAACTAGCAACCGGTACTATCTCAATTTTGACTTTACATGATGAAGAAAAAAATTGTACGCGTCATTTATATAGCATCTCGCTTATTAAATACAAATACGTAGTGTATGTGTAATAAATAAAAACTATGTATTTTATTTAATAAATCATATGCTATATAAATGACGCAATACATTTTTTTCTTCATTCTGCCAGGTCACAGTCGATATGTTGGATGTTTATCGCAAAGACACGATTAGGTTTAAATAAGTTAGGTTTAAAAGAAAAAACATTTACCTCTCAAAATTACTTTCGAGATTATGAAAACTGGAGCAAACGTTACTTCTGAAAAATGTCGTTTCGGACTTCTGATAGGTAACCACTTCGCGCCCGTCGTCGCAACCGCACTAGGCTGGCAACATGGACGCACACAAACGTGGGAAGACCTAACTAATACTTCCGGAGAAGTCACGATCTAAAGCTATGACGCTGAATTTACGTGCGAGGTGACTATCTTTGCTTAAGTTCAAAAGTAGAATATAACTCATACAGATTTATTCCAATCACTATCAATCATCAGAGCAGAGCAAAAATTCGTTTTCAAAATTGGTCCTAGCGAGAATCGGATCCAAAATCTTCTCATCTGGCACTGGGCACTGTCGTCAAACAATATATAGCTGTGATTATTGACATTTATTTATTTCTAAAAATTTTTTGCAAACCGGTTAGAGATCTCAGTAGACAAAGTTTACCTGTCACGGTCTGGATCGCGTGGGGGATCGCGAGCAGCTGATCGCCAACCTCCTTCGTCTCTCGGACGGTCTTCGCGTAGACGTTCTTCACGGGGACGCTCGTCACGTTCACGTCTGTAAAAACAATAAATATACTAGTATTGTACACTGGCACTCAAAAATTCCAAACTTGGCAAGTAAAAATGTGGTGGTTATGTTGTCAAAAGTGATATTAGATAAAATTGTTTTGTAAGAAATGCTGCCATGATTTTACAAATTTAATACCGCAATGCAGGGAAACTATAACCATATCGATACCCAAAAACGGTGATTTTTTATTTGTATTTGAATACTATGTGCGATACTTCTTTTTCAATGTGTTTCACGACATGGAGATTATCATCATCCATTTTTCTCACAATGTTATCTGGTTATAAAAGTAAGGCAACAAAAATACGCAACTATATTTAGGTGTAGAGGCGGGCGTTTAAACAGTTTGCTTTTTAACATAAGTTGTGTGCTTATAATTTTAAGTTATAAGCATTGCTCTGTTCAATAAGCAATAATTTCATTTTTTATAAAGTGCCAAGTGTCAAGTCCCGTCATGTATGTTTCCTAAACAAATTAATTTGTCAATGTGAATAATAATAATGTTATAAATAAAATAAATTTCGTGTTTACAAATAACTTAATTAGTGGCGTACTCTCGCTTTTCTCTTTTTTTTTATTGTATGACCTGGATACAAACTCCTTCAGTCAACATCTAACGAAATACAAAAAACTAAAACATTTAATTTAAGTTGTAACGTCATTGCAGTACTGCCTAATTTTGCTTACAACAATTTCAGGGCACAAAAATACCACATTTAGCTTCTACTGGAAACTTAACAAAATGCGCCATATTTAGTTTCGACTGAAAAATACTTGAACATTACAATTATTGGAGTAGCCTATCTCGTAAATATGAATTAATTCTTATATATATTATTATGTCGAATTTTGTACAAATTCACTTAAAGAAATAATAAAGAGTTGGGCAGATACATACATACAAATATTACGTAAACTCAAATATCCGTAATTCCGAAAACCGATTTATAATAAAACCGTTACGCTTTCGTGTAATTTCAATGCTTTTCACAAAGACAAAATTAGTTTTATTTTGTAATCTTCCTAAAAAAATACATTTGACATTATGAAAATTCGAGTTAACGTTATTTCGGGCAAATGTATTTTCTTATTTCTAATAGGTAATCCCAAGCCGTAAACACAATGGGTCTCTTTCAACCTTTTGCGAATGCAATGTGTAGAAAAAGGACAGTTAGCTATTTGATTATTTTGTGTGCTTTTGTAATTTATATTTACGATTCATTTATATATAAATTAAATACTATAAAACTGTACAAAATAATATTTTTTAATGAGAACTATGATAACACAATATATTTGTTTAGTGTAAATATGATACAAAACCCTGTTTTTACACTATACTGCAGTAATTTTTACAACTTATTATTATATGGTACTGTATGATGATTGACAACCGCGCTGACAGTCGAACAAATGAAGACTGTTGCGCGATTGACGCTCTGTATGTGATTTTAACGCGCTATAGATGCGGACACTTTTAAGTGCGAACCCGACGTCCATTTATTGGTAGGTCAATGAGTCGAAAACATTTTAACAGTAACAAAAACAAAACAATGGCTAGTACTTAGAACAAATTAGAATTATTAATTATTTATATAAACTACACTACTTATAATATATATAAATAAATAAATATATATATTTACTAACCTGTCATCCCTGGACGAACGATCTTCTCTCGGTGGTGGTCCCCTCTCGTCCCTTAGTGGTGGACCCCGCTCCTCCCTCGACGATGGGCCTCGCTCCTCTCTTGATGGCGGGCCTCTCTCCTCCCTTGCCGAACCCCTTTCCTCCCTGGACGGCAGGCTTCTCTCCTCTCTAGGCGGGCCACGTTCTTCTCTGGGGGGACCTCTCTCATCTCTAGGTGGGCCTCGCCGATCAGGGGAGCGCGGCGCGCGTTCGTCCCGGTGACGAGCTAAAGACGAATACATAAATTTTAAAAGAACTCAATACTATTAGTAATTTTTCTCATTATCATCACATTACTTGACAAAGAAGGATGGCGACATCCAGTGTATTTTGTGACCCAGTGTTTTTGACAACGTGCATTGAACAGACTTATCAACACTTATGATTCATTATCAAAGCATCAAAAAAGCTAATTGAGTACAGCCTGTAGACGCTGGGGATTATAAACTTGATATAAGTTATGTTTATAACATTGTTGACAGATGATTATTCGTAGTAACAAAAAAAAAACAAATTTTCAGTTTGTTCCTAAAAATAATAAAGAACTTGCTGAACGTTCCTAAATCTGCCAAACTCTGCCACATTTAATGCAACGTTAACATGTTCAGTCGCAATGAAAATGAATAAAAATTAAATCTGCCCAAATGGCAGAAATCTGCTACAAATGGTCACACTGTTCTCAATCTAAAAGTGACATTGACATATGCTAACTTTCGTGTCTCTCATTTAAATATTGTCTAAACATTTTTGACAGTGCGTTGTTTTTTTTGCTTTATGTTATTATTGTTTAACTGATAATATTTGATTAGGTATTTAATAGCCTTATTGTTTTATGTGTGTACTATAAAATAACCAATACTTTAGGTAGGTAAACATTCAATCATGCTTAAAATGAAACGTACATACAAGAACGTTACCTAATCTGTGGTCGAACTGAATCAATTGCGTTGTGTTCTTACATCTGTTCTAAAATACATTGTTTAGCAATTTCTTTATTCTCGACTTCTAAAAATATACAAAGATATATTAATAACTAGACATAAACTAAAACGTAAAATTATACTAGCAAAGTCCATGAATGGCACTTCGTAGATTTTGGGTCAGCTTTCACCATTCTTCTTTTGTCAATGGAACAAATTACCAGATTCAGAGATAAAATTATTCTCTATCATTTGAGGACCTGAACTGATGGCGCAAGATGAAGTATTCCCGAGTTTGATTTCCGGTGCAACCAATCTTAGAGACGCCAGTGGCATATTGTTTTTGGTTTGGGTGCTCTAGGTGGAGTGATTTGTTCAGTCATATTTACATAACAAGTATCATAATTTAAGTGACGACATGTAACATTGGATACTAAACTCGTGGTATGGATAATAAAAATTGCTTTGAAAACACAATACCGTACTGAAGTTAAGACTAACTAAGAATAACTGGTACAATTAGTAATTACTAATGAAACTTAGTGAACTTGGTACTGATGAACGGGCTGTTGTTCGCAACTTAGTGAAACAATGATTATAATTATTTGTCATAGGTAAAGCTTTTGTTTTTATGACTGTCAATAAACTAATAGCTCACTTGGTCTCCATGGTTTCGATTCAGGATCCTTAGCTGGCGGCTCCCTAGTTTCTCGGGCCTCCCTAGGTTCCCTTCCCTCCTTAGGTTCCCTTGGTTCTTTCCCTTCATGTGGTTCCCCTCCTTTGGCACGCCAGGCGCTTTCTTCACCTTTAGGGTTATCGCGCCGCCAGGTGCTGCTACTGCCTCCGCTCGTGGCGGTCTTTTGTTCTTCCAAACGACGTAAGACTTCTTGCTCTTTGGCTCGTGATTTAGCTTCTACACGAGCTAACATTTCCAGGTGTTCTCTGTGAAAGTAATGTTATGGTTATAATCAAATAGGGTATAAGTTGATCTAAAATGAAATGTTTTCCATTAACACTGTTGTTACTAACTTTTCCTTGCGTTCCTTGAGCGCAGCGATCTCTTCGGCTTTTTGCCTTTCTCGATCCTCACGTGCTTTGCGTTCTTCTTCCTCTTTCTGGCGCTTCGCGTCTTCCGCTGCGCGTTCTTCTGCGCGACGTTTCTCGGCCAGCCACTGCAGATGCTTTACACAAAACCAAATTAGATATTTATGTTACATGCAAATAAAAGGTAAAACTATCTATCTATATATCTATCTTTTCGATTGTTATGCAAAACTGCTCTTGTTTTACTGATACAAGTAACGAATTTGCGATATGAATGTTAACGCACAAGACAATTACTTCTAATTACCTGGTCTCATGACTCGTGATCAACGAAGTTTACTCCAAGGTACAACCCAGAACACCCGAACCCGAACCCGACGGTTTAATGAGATGCAACAGGACGAGAGAAGTTTTATGCAAGACTGATTGAAAAGCAGCAAGACTCTTGGAATGGCAGTGCTTCAATTCGTCAATTCCAACGTCTAATTTGAAGGCGCCCTAAGTATCCCATAGTTATGTTTCTTGTCTATTTTTTATCCCTCTTTTAGTTCAGTTGTTAACATCTTATCAAACGCTGCCTTATTTGCGAATTATTTACATTAGACTATAGTGAAATTCTACGAGTAAAAGTGAAAATAATTACCTCCTGTCGTCTCCTTTCAACGCGTTGCTTACGCCGCTCTGCCAATCTCTTCTCTCGCTCGGCAGCAAGTTTCTCATTAAAGGCTTGCAGTCGTTGCTGGTAGGCGGCACTGCGCTCAGTACAAAGACGAGCGATGAACTCGTCGCGATGCGCATGCATCCGTGCTAGACGGGCTGAGGTGGCTACGTCACGGGAACGCGCCTCTGTTGAAACGACGTAAGTGTTTATTACAATCTTTGATTAAAATCTACTACTCATTCACTAGGCAGCTTCCCCTTAGAAACGTAATAAGAAACTCTAGGGATTGCTCTCTGTAAATATTTGTACACATTTATCATTAACAATATATTTATATCAAATATCATAGATCCAGACAACCTGCAAGAGCTAAACGGGTTACTGCCATGAATTATTGTAATCCAAGTAAGCAAAAGCTGTATTAACCACATAGGCGATTAACACACTGCACCGCGCCACGCGACGGTGCGCGGGACGCGGAATCACGCGCGCGGTTGCGGAGACGCAGATATGCGTCAACACGCGGTTTAATCTGCGCGGGGGAAGCGGTCCAGCGGCCCCGCGCCACTTGAAGTATTCACTTCGTAGTTTGTACATGTACCCGAGATCCTTCTTTCACAAGAATGGTTAATAATACAGAACTCATTCAGGATGCTGCAGTTATACTGTGTATTTGGTTTTTGTTATATTATATATATCCCTTTTTACGAACCAGATCGATAAATAGATCAGTTCAACTTCATTACAAAGATATAAGAAAATATGAAGATAAATTTTCAACTACACACATGTCAACAACTACAAATTGTTTGATTATTTGTTAGGGAAAATCCTAACGACAATTACTGGAATAAACGCAAGCAATTTTTGGACGCATTCACTGTACTCTTTATAAGTCATGTTCCAAATTGCTGGTCGATTTTCAATACCAAATATAGATTTATCGATGTCGAGATCCATTGTAGAAAACTGAACACGTCCTTAAGCTTAAAAATCTGCGCGGTAGTGCGGAGCGCAGTGTGCCATACCCTGCGGTTCGGCCGCGGTAAAACCGCGCGCGCCGGAGAAGCGTTGTCAGTGTGTTGGACGGCGCGTGTTTTCCATACAAACTGAGGTATTTCAGTACAACGTTAAAAAACGCAGCTCCGCGCTCCGTCGCGGGGCGTGGTGCAGTGTGTTAATCGCCATATATAAATAATGCATCTTCAGTATAAAGTTTATGTTTGATTATAGTTTTAAACCTCGTATAAAAATTTTTCTTTGCAAATTTTTTATATCAACAGCAATCTTATTATAGAAGCGATAAATTGCCCCTTAAATTAAAATTTTTATTACTCAACAACTTCACATGAACATGAATTAATCTTATTAGTTTTTTGTATATCTGAATTAACACCAGACATATTAATTGGTCCATATACATTTTTAATACAATCATCATTAGTATGTATACTTCACATTCGTATGTATATCTTTGATACCAACCATACAGGTTTTGATGTCACTGACAAGTATCACTGTTTTCGACTAATTTGTAAATGTCTATAACTATTATATTTATCAACATTATTGCAATATTTATTTAATTGAATCTCGTTTTTTTTTATATATAATAGACACACGCTTGGCCACAATCTCACGTGATGTCAAGCGACGATGTGTCCAACGATGGGACGCATTTGCCTAAAAATGCTTATTCACTTTAGCCTTGAATAGCCCCAAATCGTACTTTACCATTATATTAATTTAGTTATGTGAAAATACTCCACTAGTTTGGTGATAACACTCAATAATAATATAAACGCATCAAACCCGTTAAGCCCCGGTCTGGCAAACAGGTGCTGGTTCAAATCCAGCCAGATACAAGGAATTTTTTTTGCGTTTGTTTGATCTTTGTACCAATAACAACATTGAAATTTTTGGCACTGAAAAATACGTGTAACGTATAAAACTAATAAGGAAACTCACCAATGAGTTGCGCTATACGCTCCTTCTCCTGCGCTTCCCAAAACGCCTTATCCTGAACCTGTTTCTCCTCTAAACTCTTTTGCAACAATGGTATTTCCTCCAGGCGCTTAGCTCTTTCGAAATAGTCGACCTTCTTCTCTTGTGATTTGAGTCTCGCTTGAAGCTCGCGACGTTCCTTCATCAGTTCTTCGGCCTCGCGTTGCGCGATTGCTTCGGCGTCCATTTTCTTTAGATCCTGTTAAAAAAAACACAGACTTTGAATATCCCACCTTTTTATCGCCTTCCTGGGCACTTGTTTTTAAATTATGAATCGTTCTTTAATACCTTTGCGTCGCCATTCTGATTTTGTTTCGTTCCATCGCTCGATCGCAGCAGCGAACAGTACTGCTCTAATTTTTAATTGCGTCTAATTTTTATTCTTTTGCCAGTTTTAATACCAATCTGTAATACTGTATAACTCGGCCCTTTCGGGGTTCTGTCTCACGTTCAGTATTTAAGTAGGGAGTGTTTTGCAGCGTTGTACCTGTTTTTATATATACCTTTTTTTGTTACAGCCTCTTTTTTCCCCTTTCTATTTAATTACGAATAAATTCTCTGCGGATCGAAGTATCCTATTTTATTGCCGTGAACCTGGTCACGGCTCATTAGGGTTTACAACCTTTTCAATTCTTACCGCTTATTAAATTATTAGTAGCAGTAGAGCTCTTTCTGAAAGAGTTCGTACGAGGAAGTACTGCCACCTTACCTATTACTGCAGCCAAGCAGTAATACGAGCGTTCTGGTTTGGAAGGGTAAAGGTGCTGTTAAAGTTACAGGCACATGGGACTTGTCAACTTATATCTCAGGATGAGGGCCACACACACATCTTACAAGTTTCAATTTTTACCGACTTACTTTACTAAATTCAACAGTTTAATTTAATTTCTTGCTTGAAATTAGGCAAAGTTCGTTTTACTTAACTCGCCATTTTTGTTTAGTTGAAGTCAAATTTGTTATCTAAATCTCAACTGAAGTGGCACTATTGTCTTCCGCGGCGTAAATGCGTGGCCAGTTAATGTTTTGCTTCAGTTACTTTTGTTAGGTTACCTATCAGTAGTCCGAAATGACATTTCCCAGAAAAACGTTTGCTCGAATTTTCATAACCTCGAAACTAATTTTGAGAGAAAAATGTTTTTTCTTTTAAACCTAACTTAACCTAACCTAACCGGACCTAATCGTGTCTTTCTGATAAACGTATCTTGAAAGAACAACGGTTTCGTTATAATTCGGTTTTCGGTTTAATGATAATTCGAACAAACGTTATTTCGGAAAAAAAAATCGAGTTTGTGATAGGTTACCGTTTTGTTAATTTTGTTCTGGCATTTAGTACATTGGACTCACCTCTTCATCAAGCTTCTGCAGGACCTTCTTTCCATGTTGCGTCTGTGAGATCAGCGCCATTCTCTCTCTTAGATGTCGCTCTCTCATGGCTTGCATCTCTGAGGCGTGGCGTCGCTTCTCGCGTTCCTCGCGCTCTTGTTCTTGTCGACGCGCTTCAGCCGCTGCCGCCACGCGAAGTTGCTCCTCTTGACGCCTGTAAAGTATCAACTACATTACCCAAGAAAACAATAATAATTAAGGTTCTATGCTACTATCCTATAATTGATCGTTTCGATCGATGTCATAAAAATGCAGGATTGCTTCTATTTTACATTTGATCGGTTGGATCCCCAGATGAGGCCAGCAACTTATTAAACATGTTACACCTGTTAGTTGAGGCACCTGTAAAGGAACCGGCTGCGGTGAGGTTTTTCAAAATCTCTCACTTTCGGCATTCGTCGCCGCTAGTGACATCACTAGCGGCGACGAATGCCGAAAGTCAATACAAAGATCTATAACAAAAAAAACAGGAGAATTTCGACAACTCGGTAACTTGACCTGTGGCTCAGTTGGTAAGAACAATAGCTACGGTGCAGCATGGTCGTGAGTTGAGTCGTGAGTTGAAGTCCCACCGAGTCGAAAGAAATTTTTTCTGTGTTCGGTCTTTGTATTAATAATCGTAACAAAACTAATGGAGTTATTTCACAATAAATCTGAATGATATGTTATCCTGTTGAAGTGCATGAATAAGTGTACAAAATACTTTCAATATGTTTGTATGTCTGACGTTTGGCTGGACACAGTGAAATATCTCAGTCAACTTCTATGCAACCTGTATTTTCACAAATGAATTATGAATTTAAGTCTTTGAAAACAGTATTACTAAATTTAAAAAATAAAATGTCTCCATGAAGCTATATTTACTTTCCCTTCGTGACCCATAGCCGCCACTGACCTCAATTCCTCCTCCTCTCGGACGGTATTTAGCCGCTCAATGTACTCCTTCCTCTCCTCGATGATCTTGTGCCTCTGTAGGACGCGATGGTGCTCGGCGTGCTTGTTCTCGTGGTAGTGCTGTACCATGACGGCCCGAGCACGTTCCCTCTCCGCCCGTCGCCGCTGAGGGTACAGCGTCTGGACGGCGCGCGTCAGCACCTCGGCGGCGCGCACCAGCTGCCCGCGAACCTGGATAATAAAAACATCCTAAGTCCTAAAGTCTTATTCTCGGCTGTGGCTTTGAAATGAGATCTTTTTGTGTACGCCACAGCCCCATACATTACATGTCAAGCTACATAGTTAAAATTGTTGCTTAATTGTTTGTCACGGGTGCGGTTCGTAAGATATAACTGTACAATAAATGACATATTCTTGGTCGATA
Organism: Hyposmocoma kahamanoa; assembly: GCF_003589595.1. Classification (NCBI taxonomy): domain Eukaryota; kingdom Metazoa; phylum Arthropoda; class Insecta; order Lepidoptera; family Cosmopterigidae; genus Hyposmocoma; species Hyposmocoma kahamanoa. The sequence continues at coordinate 3,466,484 of NW_020653575.1, read as the reverse complement.
TAACGCTCAACGGATAAAGTTGATTTATTAATTATTTATGTTCATATATTTACATCGAAATAATTTAGTATTTCGATGAGAAATGATATTTTTGGTTTAAAAATACACTTCCAGACACATAATTCGAGCCACCACGCATTTTCAGTATTAAGTGCCCTAAGCTTAAATAATGTTCGATTGATCAAAAACTATTATGCAATTTTGAAACTAGTATAATAAACGTCTTTTCCATAAGTCCTCGTGTGCGGAATTTGGATTTGTAAAACAGTGGAAAACTTTTTCTTCGATAATAACACTATTTTTGTATTCTAGCCCTTTACGACAAACATGTTTGGCTCAAATTATGTGTCCGGGAGTATATAACACATGCAATAATAAATAAATAATCGTCATGTTTCTCTTAGAGGTGTATTTGCTAATTTATTCACTTAGGCGCTACAATTATTTGTAAAACGAAAAAATGTGTTATATTATTTAATACCATTATACTGGTAATACTTATACCATTAGTTCATTATTTTACCTAATCATTATATCTAATGTTTGTTATACTGAAGGTTAATTATACACATTGAAATTATGCATTTCAATTTGTTGTTATACCTCTTATGTTATACCTCTTATTGATTATATTCAATGGGTGATAATATCCTTATAAATTATATGTATATATGTGGGTTGGAGAGTTCACACGTTTTCCGGCTATGAACCGTCACGTTTTCCTTCATTAGCCCGTTCGCGGATTGATATTGCACGCTCAAAACAATATCGCCACTAGCCATTTCCCGAAAATTGGCGTTTTGGTTTAGTGACAGTACTAGTTTTAATGTGCAAAAACGTTATTATGATTTTGGGTGTCTATTGTCGCGATGTCGTCGCAATGTAGCTCATGTGGTGCTCTTAATACAATAACATATAATGTAGATCCTGGGGAAACGACAGTACCTGCTCAGCCGGAGTGGCCTGCAGGATGGCTCCTCCACACGCCTCATCAGCAGTCGAGCACCACTCGCCCCCACCAGCTTCTACACCGAAGTGCACACACCTGAACAAAACAACAATGTTAAATGAACATTAAACGCAACCTTTCAACAACTTTCTCGCCCGAGATACCAGGTCAACAGAAATTGAAAGAGATTTAAAGATTCATATTAATTATATAAAATCGGTACATTCAAGGTCAAAATGGATCTTGAATGTACTAGGCGAGCAGAAAGTAAAGAGAGATTGCGATACGTACTTGTTAGCATGATCGACCCGTATCTGCATATCGTTATGTCGCACGCAATCGACAAGCAGGCGTTCCAAATGGAACAAGTCATCAGTGCCTGCTAGCTCCAGCAGTCGAGAAAATTGGATGCAGGCGTAGCATTGAGCCGTTTGTCGAATGAGACGGACTAGTGCTACGTCCGTTAGGGCGACAGTGTATTGGGCTAGGAGAGAATCTGTAAGGAAATTATGACAATAAGAATTTGTAAGACAATAAGATTACCAAGCTGCTGCAGTTCGGACAAGATTGTTGGTGGGCTTAGAGAGTTTCACATCTTCTAAGACTGAGAGTACTAACAAATTCTATTATAATAACATGCTATAGCCTGTTTTTTTTGAAGACGGAGTAAATTGGCATTTGTAGGGTTACCAGTTTTCATAAAAGTTTAAATAGTTATGTAGTTGTTGTCAATAATTTTATCGATGGATTGTGAAAGATAAAATTTTGCCAAAAATGACTAAATTGTGAATGTTAGGATGTTCTAATAATTACTAATTGCATTATTGATTTCTTTATTTTTATTTGGACAGATGGCCTAGTAGTAGTATCGAGATCAATTTTCATTCATATACATTTTAACACGAATATCTGGATTTGATTATCTATATTGACTTATTAAAATACGTCTCCTCTTTGTACTATTCATAGTTCTAAAGACAGTGTATGTATGTATGAGCTTACAAAAATTAACGATTCAAATGAAACAAGTTCGGCTATTTAGTCCATAAGCGTGACCAATATTCAGTCGATAGTATATTTATCGACTGCAATCACTAGCTGCTCGCAAGCTGGCAACACATTGTACGCAATGAACTGTCATTTTGCTCCATCTTCAAAAAAGACAAACTATAGCTGCTAATACAGCGTGAATTTTATATCGTATAGAGAAATCCGAAACCACAGGAGATACAGGGAAACTCTTTTTTGTAAAATTACTTTTAGTAGAAGTAGAGCTCCTTGTGAAGGAGTTCGTCCTGAGTAGCACTACCACCTTACCTATTTCTGCCGCCAAGCAGTAATGTCAGCGTTACTGTGTTCCGGTTTGGAAGGGTAAAGGTGGTGGTGAAATTACAGGCACATGGGACTCGTCAACTTATGCTAACTTAGGATGACGGGCGCAACGGTAGTGCCCCTCAAATCTTTGCAATTTAAAGCTCTGAGTTGAGTGAGAGAACTGTTATGGACAGGCGTGTTTACCATCCGGTGCACAACTTGTTCGTCCCGGCACTTGGTGTTATATAAATATACTCCACTAGTTAGTAATAATTGTTAATATAAAACGCGAACACAGAGAATAATTCCTTCGATCTAGCTGGACTGTCCTGGTATAGCGAGATCACTGGTTCACAGCTGAGGATCGAAGGAATTTTTCTTTGTGCTCGATCTTTGTATTAATAACTATATATTTTGTCATAACACATTTTTTAGTCAAGCGTGTCTTGTTCATATAAATGAATATATAATTTGCTGATCAATTCAGCTCCTAAAAGAAACATTTAATTTTATGGGAAGAGAGAGGAGGTTTTTAATTCGACTGTATTTTTTTTTGTATGCATGTTACGCGATATCTCCGGCTTTTGTAAAACGGTTTTGAAGGTTTTTTTTAATTAGATAGAAGAGGGTACCTCCTTGGTCCAGTTTGAATAAATATTACACCTCAAAGGGTGGCAAACTAGGGGACGAATCCGGTTTCGCACGTTTTCCGGTAACCAATTTCAATAAAACTTAGTAAATATATATAATTCCACTAAGTTTTGTGGTTGGTTTTTTTAGTAGTCTATACTGAGATTACATATCGCACCCTTAGTAATATAAGGGCACAATCCAAAAAAAGTAGATTTTTGGGAAATCGCGTATAGATTCTGGATTCCTACATTACACCTATTTTTTCAAATAACATGCTTATTATTTAAGTTATAAATATGAAATTTGGCAGATTTGTTCTTTGATAAATGTATTATAAATAGCAATAAAAAAAAATAATATAAATAAATTCCATAAGTTTCAAGCAAGTTAAAAAAACACTTTCAAATTAGACCCATATAGTACAAAAAATATAACAGAAATATGGAGCTATATAAGTTTGATCCCATTTATTATTTAAGTCCCTATCAATTCCCAAATTTCCCAAAAATCTACTTTTTTTGGATTGTGCCCTTATATTACTAAGGGTGCGATATATACAAAATAATTTCAAAGTTGACAAGCGGAACAACTGACGGAGAAAAAGAAAGAATCTTGTACTTACTAGGATCATCGTTGAGTGCTTTGACGACGCTCTGTACATTGTGGCAGATGGTGAGCGGATCGAACTCCACCTCCAGCCATGCGTACAGCTGCTGCAGCTGCGGCGATGCCAAGCCTACTACATTCAGACGCACCACATCTGGGGGAAAAAGCATTGTCTCGATAATAGCAATATAAAATCACTTGAAATAATTTATAGACATTTTATTTTATATCTAGTCAGATGGTAAGGTTTGTCATCTATATGAAAAAATCAATGCAATGTCTAATATCAATGAACACACGTGTTGTTAACATCTATATTGTAATTATTTCTTCTTCCTATATCACTGTGATCTATAACTATCTAATCTACTGTTATACTTTTGAATCTTAATTAGTAAATTACTAGGACAACATAATGTACCATACAGCTTCATCATACAAGTGTTCTCTGAAATAAATTCACACAAGGGTTCAAATGTACCAACATAAGAGATTGAAAAACAATATGACTGAAGGAAGCCTTTATATACATAAACCTTGTAAATGCGGAAATATATATATATTTTTAAATTCTTTTAATTAGTTATTTAAGTAGAGAAAGTTGGGAGTGTTGGAAGCCTGGAGGCTTTGCTCAAGAGTAGGACACTGCAATCCCCAAATGTATTAATCCATGTCGCATGAAGTAAATTAATTAAAACTTATGTCAAGTTTCATTGAATCTATGATGTATAAAATGAGATTACCCTTCAACAAGTTGGCTCTAGTAGGGGGTTGGGCCAGCCCGAGCAGAACGGCGAGCCGTTGGGCCTTCTCCACGGGGCTCTTGTCGGTCTCCACGAAGCGATCGAATTCGGGATGCAGAGACGGTAAGGGCACCGACAGAACTGCCACAAGGACGCGGCAGGCCATTCTGGTGAACAGAACAATACCAATAATTATGTAAAACAGCTCCCATACTAAAAACGATCGTGTTAAGAATGAAAGTAATTGTATCGATTCACGTAAACCACAAAATTGATGTAAAATCAGTGCGTCTGTCTCTTCCTTTATTAAGAAAAACACAATGTACCATAATGTTAACAAATTAGCAGAAGTCTCGCAGACTATACGCAGTATAAAAAATCCCTCAGAATGAAAAAAGGCACAACTGCTGATTAAAGTACGCCTAGTTGTGCCTTTTTTCGCAGGCAGTATAATCCCAAAATCGGCGTGCATTTGTATGTGTCAATTTACAAGTAGCTGTCGAAATTTGACCGCTGTAAACTAGAATAAAACCTTTTGACCTTTTCTTATGAGTAGCCTAAGAGACAGATGCAAAGAACTTGAATTAAGTCTAGTTTGCGTCTGTGCAAATGGGCATGACTGTAATTTGTAAATTTATTAGATCAAATAAAAAGAATACTGACACGGAATCTTATAATGAAAGGACTCAAGGCCAAAGAATAACAAGGCAGGTATGGTAATCCCATAAAAACGTAGCGGCGCGGTTTGCATGTACGCACAACCGCCGCGCAGACACGTAGTATGTTTCATGTTGTACTTTAGTAGCAGTATAGCTCCTTAAGAAAGAGTTCCTGTAAGGAAGTACTGCCACTTACTTATTTCTACCGCCAAGCAGTAATGTGAGCATTACTGCCTACGGGTTTGGAAGGGTGCTGGTGAAATTACAGGCACATAGGACTTGTTAACTTATGTCTCACGTTGGCGGGCACAGTGGCAATGCCTCTAAGAGCTCTGAGTGGCACTGCAACTGTCATGGATAGGCGTGTCACTTACCAACAGGCGCACAACTTGGTATTACAAAAAAAATATGCTACGTATGTATAGAGTTACCACACTTTACTTTTATGTTCAAATATAAAGGATATTGCTATGTTTACAAGAAGGCTCCTGACACTTTGAAAAGAAAAAAGAAATAAACTGTCATTTTTAAATGTTATCTCCAGTCAATTTGTTAAAACATCGATTTTACATTGATACCTTCTCATTAGGGACCGATTGTATGCTAAAACTAAGCTTTTAACTTGAAAATCAACTTGAAGTGAATATTGAAATAATAAAAAATAATATTTGCAATGCATTGACTTACAATTATAATGACGTCCGCGCTAAAAAGTGTCCGCACTTGTAAGGCGCTAAAATCGTATACAGAGCGCGACACTCCGCTTTAGTCTTCATTTGTTCTACGGACAGCGCGATACTGCGATGACATAACAATTTAAATTTCGAATAGGTTGACTTGGGACATTTTTTTCGTTGTTTTTGTATTAGACCCGTCGTCCATTTATTTGTAAGTCAATGTTGCAATGTTTCAATTTTTGAAGTTTTGGAATGTGCTTTGATAAAAAAAAAATATAATAAGTATTGGTACTGTGTTTAAGAATGTCTAGTACAGCTTTATGTGCAGACAATAATTAACACAAACTGTACAATTTGCGTACAGTCTGTCGCGTCTAGCCAACAGGTATGATGTCCCTCCGAGGCCTACCATTCCTTAACTATGAGAAAGTTAGAAATGGGATTTAATTCGGAGGCAACTAAGACCATATGATGTAGAATTTTGAGTTTCGTTATCTACTAAACGACAATCGCTGAAGGTTTCTTCCTAAACACCATACACCGTATGGTGGTAAGAAAGAAAAAAAATCATAAGGTTCGAATGAATAGACATCTTCTAAACAAACAAGTATGATCTGCGTCCACAGCTTCACGTTCCATTTAGGTGACATTGTTGTCAAATGTCATTATTAATTTCACAAAAAAAATACAATTATATAAACTTACTTCTGCAATTCCTCCTGCGTAATATTCTTCTTCATCTCCCTAGATAGTTGGAAGAGCTTCAAAAGCGCAGCAGCGTGGAACAAGCAGTGTCCAGCCTTCCAGAAGACGAGAGCTAGCTTCCCATAATAATTAGCCATGGTTTTGGCTACGGGAGTCTTCTTGGACATGTTCATTAGGTTGTGAATGTCTTCTATTGCTTTGTAGGCTTCCTGTTAATTTGAGAACATGTTGAGAATTATACTGATGATGTCCTCATCATGCTGTGCTGCATCATGTGCATGGCTGCTGCGACATCATTCTAGAGCGTGGTAGAAACGCATCCAAACTGGTTTTCTTTCACTCATTACATTATAGGAACAAGGACATAATGTTTATTTCGTAAACATTTAATTATGTACATTGCGTTGTTTATTGTAGTTTCCTTAATTTGTATTTTTGTCGCGAGCAAGAGATCGCACTCATTGAACTTACAAATTTCCTTACAAAATTAAAGCGCCACCTATTGGTGCATTACTGAACTTGCATAGTGCTTGTTTCCACAAAGACAGGAGCCCAAACTGTGCTCCGGCATTCCCAGCTACCTCTAGTAGTAGCAGAATATAAAAGCAACAATTGGATATTCAGAGATGTCTTTAGATCTATTAGGGAAAACTTATGTTCTATTTGTACTCCGCATATTAGCTCGGTGTAGCAAACGAACAGCTAGCTGCAGGTGAAAACTGACAATTAGCAATGCTGAGTCTTTAACGTTTTTGTTCACATCACTCAATTGTTTTGTTTTTCCAATCAATTGTTTTTTTTTCTAATTTTCGAGGTATATTGGTCAATGAAAACTTGTAACAGACTAAATGTGAACTTACCTGCCAAAGTTCCATCTGGATAGCGCTATCGAGCTGGAAGAGACGCGTCTCCAGGTTGAGCTGTTGGGTTTCAGGCTTGGAGATACTAACATTGCCAGTTTGAACCTGTTGCAATCACAAAAAAAAATTCTGAGACTTTTCTTAACTTAAACAATTTATATCCAAGTTAATATTTGGTGAAGGTTATGCAACAATATTCAATATTATTTTAAAACTTGTCAATATCAGATCGACATAATTATATTTACTTTTAGAGTTAAGGTTGTTATTTTAATGGATTTTTTAAATAATAATATCAAGTGACGGGACGAACGAGCGTTTTGTGTACCGTCTAGGCTCTCGGGTTTCTCTCAGAGAAAAGTTTAAGGAGACTGGTATCATGACTGTGACACAGTACATTTACTCAAATATTTTATATGCCCGTAAAAATATACATAATTTCCATAAGAAAGAAGATATCCATAATATTAACCTTAGAGCTAAGTCCAAACTCATGGTACCACGATTTCGTTTAACCAAGGTAAACAACTCTTTTATGGGGAACTGTATACGTTTTTACAATAAGATTCCGGAGCATATATTAAGTTTATCATTTCCTAAGTTTAAAAACTACATTAAAAATATTTTGATTGAAAAATCATATTACAAAATTGAAGATTACATGTTAGATAAAGATGTATAGAAAGACGACACGGCTCCAGAATCCACACAAACTTGATTCAAAGTGTAATCCATAGCATTTAAGTTTATTTGAAAAGAGCAATTCCTACAGTTTCTTGCTCGTTCTTCTCAGGGAGGTCAGCGTAGTGAACGAGCAGTAGCTTAAATGTGACGTTTTCTAGTGTAAGTTTATTTTACCTATGGAATAAATAATCTTTGACTTTGAACAAGTCGTGCGCCTAAAGGTAAGCTACACGCCTGTCCATAACAATTGCAGTGCCACTCAGAGCTTTAAATCGGAAAGATCTGAGGGCGCTGCTACTGCGCCTGTCACCTTGAGACATGAGTTGATAAGTCCCATTATTACAGGTGTTACTCTATAATAATAATATTTACCTGTTACTGTGAAACTCAAATTGGCAACTTGAACTTTCGAAAACGGTATGACGGCAATTGAAATCAACAACAAATACTTAAGAATACTCACAGTAGGCTTACAAATATCTTCGAGATGCTTCCTCAACTTGTCACAGAGCTTCCTGAACTCAGTTTTCCGTGAATACTTGAGGCAAAATTGGAACGCCATACGCGCAATGTCGTGGTACAAGGTCTCCACGTGTGCGTTCGTACGGAGCAGCTCTAGGCATTGGCAGTACGACTCCCAGAGGAATTTAACCTGTGGATTAAGTTGTTCACTGTTGATTTGATTTTAAGCTGAGTGGATGACGGATTCCGTAACAGCACAGTGCACACGCTGCTTGTTATGTTCAATTTGTATTTTGTACATAATTATTTATTTAAGTTTTTTATTCCTATTATTTGTTATGAGATAAAATGGGACTGGGCTAACGTGGCCCACGTTAGCCGATTGCAACTTGAGAAGTGGGCGAATGTCGTCACGCCTTGGGTGCCCGAGGATGAAAAGAGACTGCGTGAACAGCTGAGGCGTTGACGAGACGATCTTGTTGGGTTTGAGAGGGGTGTGTGCACGCGCGCGTGTGTGTGTGAATAAATTATTTCTATTCTAAACTAACAGTTAGTAGATGTAGTAAATTCTGCATCCAAAAGGATGAAGAATGTGCTCTACTAAAATTAATTATTAGAGTGTCCCTTACTATTGGATGTCAATCTCAATTTTAAAATACACAAATATGTTAATGATTTGCTACCCATTCACGCGAAGCAATATGCTTCTTTCTTCCTAATGCGTAAGGCAAAGGAACGGAATAAAATGCTCACATGTTTTCTTGTTTTCCATAAATAACAATTTGAGAAATATGAATTTTTGTCAGACAAACGAATATCTTAGCGGGTCACGATGTCACTTATCATTGGTGAGATTATGACGAAGCGAGTATTTAATAATTAAATTTTCATTAAATAAATTCCTTTTCTCTGGCACAAAGTTCAGTCCATTCCAGCTAAAGGGGATATACACGATATAACAAAAGGGTTATAGCTGAAGAGTTGAAAATATTTTTCTTATTATAAATACAAATTACTAACTGCAATAGTGCAGTGGCACCCATCGTACCAATAAGCAACCCATGATTGGCACTACTTTGTTGCAGTGTAAAGATAAAAAAATATTGTACAGACTTTTTTATCCTTACAAGAACAAAATACAGTGAAACAAAAGACTATGTGCAACCAGAGACCTTATTGCTAGATAGCATTCTCGTCCAGGCAACCTTGGTGCAATATTTTTCTTTCAAAATCATGAATGAGTCTCACAAAAGTTACAAGACTAGATGCAACAGGGGACCTTATTGCTAGACAGCATTCTCATTCAGGCAACCTTAGTGCAGTATTTTTCATCCAAAATCATGAATGAGTCTCATAAAAAATACTTAAAAAATGGTAATCCATGGGAAACTCTTGTTATGGCTTTGCATTAACAGCTTATTTAATTATATTTCTTAATTTGTTTCTCCAAATTGCTAACAAATATAGATGTCAACTATGCTATAATGGGAGACTAGTGAACAAGCAAGGTAAAACCTGACTTATGGATCACGCCTCTATCCAGTTACTAAAATAATGTAATTTACTTAGTTACAGTAGTAATTATAACCGTAATACACATAACAAAATAGAAGATCAAACCCACCCATGGAGTAAGGATAGTCCTGTCAGATCTATCCTGAGCATCTTCTCCAGACACAGCACTGAGAAGAATGCTCTCTGGAGTAGCTAGGTTGTCGAGGTCGTCAGTGTCAATGACTGCTTGGGTTGATTGAGCTCTTGCTGCCTCTGTACGCTCCTCTGCCATCCGGAGATAACCTCTGTTTACAAAATATGGAAAATGATTTTATGCTGGTTGGGCATCACAAACTGACTAATTCACAAATTATAAGTATTTTCTGGCTTTTGATACTGCAGTGCACCTATATGTTCCATGTGCATGTTTATTATGAAGTTGTTTTTTAATTAAAAAAAAAAAAATTATAAGTAACACAAGACGGCAGTTTTTGCAATTTGATTGATAGTCTCTGACGTTTCTGGCATTCGGCAACTTCAAAGTTCATTGAGGGACTGAACTCATATTGGCCAATTAGCTTGATTTTTTTATGTCGCATTTGAAGCGCTTATAACGCGTCTACCTTATTCTACATGTAAAATGTTGTCATGTATTTATTTTCATAATATTGAAATAACAATATAATGACAGGTAGGTAAATATTGCCAGTTGCAAAATTTAGAAATTTTAGTCTATTCCAATCTATTTTAAACAAAAAATAAACAAAACTGTTGGTTAAAATTTTAAAGCAATCACTTAATTAATTGTATAAGTAACACTTTCAAGTATATTTTTTTTTTCCAACAATATATATTTGAATAGCATTGTAAAATCGTATTTGAAATATGGTAGTCCAAAATTGAGGTTATTTCAACTATGGCTTGTATATGGTTGCATAGCGCTGAACGAAAAAAAAAAAAATTGGTTCAGTCAATTAAAGTTTTTGTAATCTATTAGTAAATCGAACCGTTAGTTGTAATTGAACAAATCAATTAATTCAATTCATTAATCGATTTGTTATTGGCATTACTAAACCATCTATGGTCAGGACAGTGACTTGTTTATTTACTTTTTGTTTAAAATGGATTGAAACAAAGTATAGATATAATCAAAGTAACAACTGTAACAGCCATAGAGCAAAACATGACGAGGACACTGTTCTCTTGTGGCATATTGGTTAAGAGAGTCATCACACTTGTATATGTAGAATTAGTGTTATTATAAGTATATTACATTTCAGTTTCATATGGACAGCCAAAATTCTTATTTCACATTTTGATGATTTACTTTCTCAAAATCGTATCTTGTAAAGAATGATTAGTCACAAGATGGCAAACATTTCTATTTATTTGAAATTTCTTATCAAGGCTGTTAATTTGGACGCATTACTTTAAGAATAGGTAAAAGCCAGTGTGTGATTATGAAGGAAATGTGATGTGACATCAGCCTGCAAAAGAACAATGCCCATATTGGACCAGCAAATTTTGATGTCGCGACCGGTTGAACAGTTATATTTATTTTAAAATACGTAATCAAATAATCTCATTGTCATTAATAAAACTTTGAAATAACACGGAGAAAAAAAGAAATATTTTTTTAAAACCACGTTAATTAAAACCACGTTAAAAAAGAAATTGAATGCATTGTAAATACTAATTTCTGAACGCAGTGTAACTTACACTTTGATGTTTTGTTTAAGTCTCGTTTACACATGCCGTGATTTCTTGAATGTTGAGACAATTCTAAACGAAATTACGATATTCATCTCAGTTTTTATGTTTTTTGCTTATTTATTGCGCTTTGGTTTTATAGGCATCAATTAGTATAAAAAGTATAAAAAGACAACAAAAAATTAAGAACTCAAAATACAATGTAACTTAAGGAATGGTACCTGTACGAATGACTTTCTATGGAATAAGTGTAAACGCAGCTTGACTTTACATTGTCAAAATGACACCGTAAAACGAAAGACACTGCTTTTCGCGCCTTCGCGCTCTCAGGTGGTTGAAAAGTGATTTTGTTTGTTGTGCGATTTTGTAAGTTTTTCGAGATTTCTGACAACTTTGGCTTTTTACTACGGACACCGAAAAGTCTTCCTTAGCGTGAACACCTTTGGCTTTTACTACGGACACCGATAAGTCTTACTTAACGTGAACTTGGCGCTTGTAAACTTGGACCTCGATAAGCTTTACGTTTTGGAACTTTGACCAAATTGGCCAAAATGGAAGATTCAATTTGTAGATGTGTAAATTGTGGAATACGCCTTAATCGAATGTGGCGGAACCTTGTTCTAGAGTTGGATACAAGGGTTATATCTTTAATTGCTGAACGAGTAGCGCCACATATCGTAAGTGCTAACCAACATTATAATACTTATTTACGTTTATTATATACGTTTTATTATATATTACATAATAAAACGACAGTAGACATAGTATAATATCACATGAATTTTGAAATGCACATACTAATGTAATTCTTTTAAATTACAGTTGACTGAGTATGACTTAATCTGCCAAGCTTGTTGTCATATCTTTATGAGAAATGTTAATGAAAACATGCAAAGAGAAAATGTAAGCAATATTGATAATCAACCAGGAACATCTCAAGCAATTGGACACTCTAGAGTATGCTTACTGTGTGGTTGTTCTATATTAAGAAGACGCAGTGATGTTATATTGCATTCTAATCCCAATCAGCTGCAGCAGCAAATTGTTGCTGTTATAACTGATTCAATCTCATTAAATCAGGCAAGAATCTAACATCTTTTTATTAGTTATGATCAATATTTGCTTGTACTTAAAGTGTGATATTTTATATTCAATCAATGTTTTTATTTTACCTATATAAACTGTGGGATGGGCACCCACCCAATGGCATAAGTAGTAAGCAGAATCAATCAAATAGTAAATAAGATTACATCGTTAAAATCTGAGAACTTTCATAAAAATACAAACAAAACTAGTTTTTTCAGTTGAAACATTTGAGTTTTCGCTAAAACCTTTGTAGTAAAGGCTAACCTTCTAAGTAGTATGTATGGTTTCAGATTACCACAAATGATCGTGTCTGTCATCCTTGTTGGCATAAAACACGAAGGATGGCTGCACGCATACTTCAGCAAATGCCACAGGCTGATAGTGACAGTCAAGAGTTGCCTGAGCCCTCTATTGAAAATGAACCAGCAATCGAACTTGCATTACCACTGGAAGAACCAGAAGCAGAAGGACAGCAACTAAGCATTTTGGCACAACCACAAGTTACAGAATCTGTACAGACTTCAGGTGGAACAGGATCATCTGGATCATCAGAATGGTTACCTGTAGGTGCTCCAAGGCATCAATCGCATGTACCAGTGCAACCACAGCCAACCAATACCATAACTTTGCAAAACTATAGGCATGCATCCAACAGTGCTGCTCATTGCATATTTCCTAACTGTGGCAATAACAACCTACATAGGATAAATGATGATTTAAGAATTTATGTCATTCAAGATTACCATTATTACATACCAGTACTTGCCAGAGTTTGCTCTCAACATTTAAGTGAAAATAGTTGGGATATGCTGTACCATTCCCAGAACAGTTCTGCGGTATTTACGGTGGATCAAGTTGAACATTTGTTCTCATTCATAAATGTGGAAAGGCCAATTAATTTTAATGATGTGCTTAATATGAATGATCATCTTTTCCAATATTGGATTGGCCTCACCAAAGACAATTTTCAAGTTATTTTGAATGAAGTCCCACGAATTCGTGAAACACATCGAGGTATAACAGGATTAGTAGGACTATTAATCAAATTCAGGACTGGCGATTCTGATAACAGAATCGCATCTTTGATGAAAATAAGTCGAAGTACTCTGGAAAGGCTCATGAAAAATGTCAGGGAAATATTATTACAAGATTTTGTTCCCAGAAACTTGGGTATTAATCATTTACGAAGGGAGCAAATCCTAGAGCATAATTTGCTCATTCCTAATGGGATTTTTAACAGAGACAGTGTACATCCCATAATAATTTGTGATGGCACATATATCTTCACACACAAAAGTAGCAATTATTCATTCCAGAAGGATTCGTACTCTCTGCACAAATATAGGAATTTGTTAAAACCGTTTTTAATTGTTCTTTGTGATGGGTATATTTTGGACTGTTATGGTCCATACAAAGCCACAACATCGGATGCTCAAATAATGATTGATATGTTGACTGGAGAAAATTCGTCAATTAGGGAGTATTTCCAAGAAGGTGATATTTTTATATTGGACAGAGGTTTCCGTGATAGCATTGGTCTTATAGAAGACTGTCATTTTAAACCATATATGCCAGCGTCATTACTGGAAGGTCAATATCAATTGACCACAGAACAGGCAAACCAAAGCCGTTGTGTTACTATTACCAGGTGGGTGGTAGAAGTCGTCAATGGATATTTTAAAAGAGACTTCAAATTATTTAGACAGCAGTATTTTAATAAATCCATGCCTCACATGATGCAAGATTTCCAAATAGCTGCCGCTTTACTAAACAAGTTTGCGAAACGATTAAGAGACCGTGATGATGCTCAACAAATGTTAAATATTATTAATGAAAGAATGCACCTTCCTAACATGCTTGCCAATATTGTTGATAATTACAATTTTAACAGAAGAACGTCAAACTTCGCGAATATAAGTGCTAATCAGGGAAACCTCTTATGTTTTCCTCACATGGAGTACTCTGAATTGATACTATTTTCTCTTGGCACTTATCAGCTAAGACAAGCTGCCTCATACTATGGAGAGCATATCCGTTTTCACGGTGACTACCGAATAGAGGTGTGCAGAGAGATGACGGATTTCTTCAATATGTCGGAATTAGAATTAAGTAGTGAAGAATTCTCGCTTATCCGAGGTAAAATTAGATCAAGACATGTGGGAAGAAAACAATATTTTATTTATATTATTGTTAAAAATCACGTTAATGGGAGGGAAGGCATTGTTCAATACTGTTGCAGTTGTTTAGTTGGGCGACGCACTTTGGGCTGCTGTGCTCACGTGATGACCGTAGTATGGTACCTCGGATGGGCGAGACACCAGGGAAATGTAAACGCCCCGGCAACATTTATGGATGACATATTTATAAGAACCAATATAGAATGAGGAATACAAATAAGCTTTTATTTTACCGGCTCCCGAAAAGGATAAATATTTTCAAATCAGCATGTGTATTTATTACAAGTAGGTACGTAAGTTTTAAAATCAAGTCATTGAATAGAAATGACATGCATGAGTACTTATTACAATTTCTATTCCTACTAAACTCCATATTTGGAAGCTAGGTACAGTCATGGACTTAACCGTAACACTTGTATTTCGACTTTGTACCGTTCGTCTGTCGAAAGAATGAATATCTAACTAGAATGATATATCCGCGACTGTACTGTAAGGGTCGTAGCCGTGGGTTAGCGTAACGAGAGGCACTAAAATAATCATAAATAAAACTTTATTGCGTGTATTCAATTTGAAGATTTGTCCAGAACAACCGCCATCTTCACTTTACCACAATGCTCTTTTATTTTATACAATTCTAAATACAAACCTTTATTTATTCAGCCAGTTTTAAATACAATCCATACAGCCTATCCTACAGTACCTACCACAGAATAACATTAAATTCTACACTTAAGCTAATGCATTGGGCGGTTATAACCTCAAAAACAAAAATGTACATTATATGACTTTTCCTTAGTTAAAAAAATATAAATCCAGTGTCATTAGAAAGTTTATGGGAATACGAATAAATCCCTGTATCTGCGATTGATGGACGTCAACTTTTTTTTAGCTGGTCCAGTACTGTATGGAACTTGGGCATTGTTCTTTGTACATATAATCCATTTTTAGCATTTCAGAAACTTTGTGCTTTAAAAAACATGAGTTTAAGAAAGAAAGGCGACAATTTGTCTCCTTTTGTGTCACTAAATAGTGTGTATCACACTTCAGTTGTGCTAGAGATGTAACGTCACTCAATAGAATATCAATATGGACAAATTTATTTATGTTTCTGCATGAGTAAAAGTATTTTCTGCAAAAGTAGAAGTTAATAGTATTTTACTATTTTGAAACATGTTCTACTGTTTCCTTATTCATATAAATCTAAATTGGAATGTTTTCTTTGTAAAATTAAAAATAAGGTATTTAATTAATAACTATTGTATCTATAGTGAAAAAATAGGGTGGTTTGCATCAATATTAGACATAACTGGTTGAAGACTGTACCACCTCAGTCAACCGTGACCATGGGACCTGTAAAGGGCCCGAAACGTTGGTTTGTTTGAAAAAACAAATATACGCAATTTAAATCCGGAAAAATAGTTTCATTTCCTATGTGTAACAATCGCCTAAGAACCTAAGAACTCGACATATAAATCTAATTTATGTAAGTGACCAATTAATTCATCAGTTTGATAGCATTTCCTAAGTTATTGTAATATACTTTACTAATATCTCATAATAAACCACTTACAAGCGTTGTCAGAAACGTTAATAAGGATTTAGGGCGACTAGGACTAACTAGGGCTCATTTTTTTTCTTCTAAATATTGCAAGTGTGTAAATTTTTAATCATTCACTACCTTAGTTTTTTATTTGCCTCGCATTGATGTTGAAATGGTAAATTTAGTTGCAGTAGAGCTTTTTGTGAAAGAGTTTGTCCAGGGAAGTACTGCCACCAAGCAGTAAAATAAGTATTTCTCCGTTCTGGTATTGAAGGGTAAGGGTGCTGGTGGAACTACAGGCATGTGGAAATTGTCAACTTGTCTCATGCTGATGGGGGCAGTGACAGTGCTCCTCAGATATTTGAAATTTAAAGCTTTGAGTGGCACTGCAACTGTCACGGACAGGCGTGTAGCTTACCATCATGTGCACAACTTGTTCAAGCCATCACATAACATAAAAAAATCATGAAATTTCTATGGCATTAACATGTCCATGCATAGAATAGTCAAATGATGCACTGCGCACTTTTAGTAGTACATCAAAGATTAACTAAATGGAATTCCGAACCATGGAATGTAACAAAGAATGATCCTTACCGTATGACCTGCTCTAAGGAACCAACGTTAACTGATTGGAACATATTTCTATATTGAAATAGCCCCTCCTTCGCGATATGCGACTTGCGAAGGTCCACGCAAAGCTCCAGATACTTGAACATGATCGGTTCGAGAACCGATTCCGACCAATTGTACGCCCATTTCTTGTTTCGGAAAACTTCCTGCAGCGTGTCCAGGGCCCTTGCCGGTTTGTCCAGGTCCATAAACTCTGAAGACCGAGAAAAAAGCCAGTTGCATTGTTGTTTGGTTATGTAAAAGTATTTTGAATTCAAAGGAAAAATTTTAATTTGTAACAAGTTCAGTAATTCCACTTCCAGATAAAAGTGATTTTCGAACTCTACAAGCCACGTAGAGACGCTGATTGCGAAAAAGAGATGACATCGTCGGCACATGCAACGTGGAATTTTACAAAGAATTGGTGCTCACCATTGGCCCGTTTAAGGGCATTTTCCGGTCTCTGACCGTATCGAGCCATTTTGTTGTCTCACTTATCACTTCATTAACACAAATTTAGGTATTGAAATTGTGGTGAAAAAGGAATAAAAACGTTAATATTCCCCAACACCGGCCTGTCAAGCGACAGGAAAAATCAAAATGGCTGATGATCGGGGTTGTGTACTTATTTTAATATTTTAGAGTAGTGAGAAAGAGATGACATAGAACAAATAAAAGCAACTTCTCGCTTTAGCGTAGTTTAGGCTATGTGAGTAAGGTAAGTTTAAAAAAATATATACACTTTTTTTGATTATACGAGTTACGTTTTTACACGAATAAATTTTTAGTTTGTGTTTACGTTGTGCGTTTCTTGATTATTTGAAGATTATTTGTTACTATTAAGCTGATAGCTCTGAAGCCAATGCTTTATAAATAGATAAATAAATACTATTTTTTTTATTTTCAGGGTTGTACTTCAAACTCTACTCGATGCTCAAGTTAGGACTTGAGTATAATTTCAAGCACTAGAAATACGACCCTAATGGCAAGGATTTGAGTGTGATTTCTAGTGGTTTAAATCACACTCAAGTCCTGACTTGAGCATTGAGTAGAGTTCTGGAATACGACTCTAAGGGTCGAATTCCAGAACTCTACTCAATACTCAAGTCAGGACTTGAGTATTGCAGTGAGCACTGAAAATCATATTCAAGTCCTTGCCATTAGGGTCGTATTTCCAGTGCTTGAAATCATACTCAAGTCTGCTCAAACCCTGACTTGAGCATAGAGTAGAGTTCTGGAATACGAGCATCAGGGTCGTATTCTAGAACTCTACTCAATGCTCAAGTCAGGTTTGCAATTAAAACACAAGCACTGGAAATACGACTCTAATGGCAGGGACTTGAGTATGATTTTGAATGCTTTAAACCATACTCAAATCCTGACTTGAGCATTGAGTAAAGTTCTGGAATACGACCATCAGGGTCGTTTTCCAGAACTCTACTCATTGCTCAAGTCAGGATTATAAAATGGAATAAAAGGAATATTTAATACCTATTTTATATGGTACCGTACTGCCAAAGCCAATGGCTTAAAAACAAAATTAAAAAAATACTATGCACATTAAACTGTCAATGTGTCAATGTCATTATCATCTGATATTTTTGGATTTTCTGTTTTTGCAAGTATTTTTCGGCAACATTTTCGCCTAAGTATATAATATTTAATTTCGTTTATCTATACAGGAAACCACTAACATAAATTATATTTTAACTTTGCTGTCAACATTTAAAGTAATCTTGTCCTAAAAATGAAGCTAGTGGCAAAACTTCGTCTTTTCGATAGCCCCTACACAGTTTGCTACATTTCTCAGAAGTGCTTTTTATTACCAGATGAAAAGTATTATAAAGCTATAGGTGTGAATGCTGGAGAGTGTTGCGAAATAGAACTAGCCGATGAAGATAAAGTTAAACCTATAGTTTATAAAGTTAATGCATTGATTCTTCAACCATTTGTAAAGGAATGCGTGAAATCGAAAATATACAGAACAAAAGTGATGCAATTTTTCAATAAAATTGCCCGGAAGTCGGCAAGGGCAGTTCTGTATGTTCTGATAATACTTGAACCTCCTGATAAAGAGATTCTTGATTATGTTTGGTAAGTTTGTTTCAAATAGTGATGGTATTTCCTTAGTAGCAGTAGAGCTCCGTGTGAAAGAGCTCAACCAGGGAAATACTGCCACCTTACCTATTTCTGCCGTCAAAAAGAAATGTGAGTATTACTGCATTCTGGTTTTGAGGAGTAAGGGTTTTGATGGAATTACGGGCCTTGTCAATATATGGGACTTGTCAATTTACACCTCAGGGTGACGGACAGTGACAGTGCCCTCAGATCTTTGCGATTTATACCTTTGAGTGGCACTGCAACTGCTGTAGACGGGTGTGTTGCTTATCAACAGGAGTACAACTTGATTGTCTTGTCACTTGGTGCAAAATGGCCTAAGCACAAACATATAATGGTGGATTTGATGTTTTTAGGCAAATTATATTGCTTTGCCTTAAAGCATTACTATGAGAAAAAAACCTAACTGACAACTTGCTTGAAGTAAGTTGACTAAGTGACTCATTCACTGATATTCCTTTCAGGAACGAAAAATTGATAAAGTTGTTATGGACAAGGATAGAGATAGAGAATGCATTTTCCTGGCTCTCCACTCTTGGTGGAGCTTACTCTGCTCTTGGTGACTATTTTGAACACTGTGTAAGTCATCATATACAATTATGATATCAGTTATTAACTACACTTACCTCACTGTTTAATATTCTTTCTGTACATCAACCAGTGATCACAGAGTATGAAGCTGCCCCAAAATATTGAGTTTTTACTGCTACTGTAAAGTTCCTCGTCAAAGAGTTCGTCCAGGGGCCACGTTTCCTATTTCTGCTGCAAAGCAGTAATGTGAGCACAACTGCGTTACGGTTCTGAAAGTTGCTTTTGAAATTACAACCACATGAGACTTGTCAACTTATGTCTATGGGTGACGGTCCCAATGGCAGTGCCCCTCAGATCATTGTGATTGAAAGCTCTGAGTGGCACTGCAACTGTTATGGACAGGTGTGTTGTTTACCACCACACACATGACTTGTTCTCATCCTCATCCCAACATAAAAAATATCATAAAAAAAGGTTAATAGTAAACAGTTAAAGCAATACATGCTGTAAAAGACTAGAATTGCTTGAACTACCCCAGGTATATTTTCCATATAAACGACAACACTTTATATTATAAGTTGGTATGTAATTATTGATATATGCTTATATATATTTTTCCAGGCTGAAGAAGCAGGCAAAATATCAGTTCGTCAATATAAGTTATCAAAAATGCTAGGCGATGACAGTCTAGCAGCACGTAGTATTCTCTATTCAGCACTGTCACAAGCACAGAAGAACAATCTCAAATTATCACGATACATTGTCCGTAATGTATATATATTTGGTGTAAACACTAAAGATAAACGACTTGTGCGAATGTGCCAAGGTGTTTGGGCTAAGTTGAAATATTTGAGGCAATTGCAAAAGAATTCTACGAATCTGATGATTGAATGTAAAGGGGACAGGCAGTGTTAGCAAATACAGGTCCTAATTGTACCTTATGGATTTAAAGACATACTGAATTTATAATACGGGTTACATATTATGAATCAACTAAGTACGAGTGGCAAAGGGAAGGTTGAAGAAGAGAAGCTAGTGTATAAAGTTTGTAACAAATATAACATAATGTTGAACACCTACTATAACATATAGAATAAATTTGCTTAGATCAGTGTAATCGTGTTATATGGACCCCTTGCCGCTGACAGGTACCTTAGCAATAAAAGTACCATTAGTGTCACAACTCAGAGCCGATCTCGTTCAAGATCTTATAATTAAAATAAAACATTGTGGAAACAATATAGCTGTTTTCTTACAACAAATATGGTAGTTGTCATGAAATGACTTATAGTAGGATGAAGAAATCCAGTTTTCCTTTTGATTTTATTGAAAGACTGAATTGTTCCAAAACAAGTCTGAAATAAGTGTTTCTTATCAAAAGGTGTAACAAAGGAACATTTGTATTTTTTTGGTGTAAATATTTGTGAACAATTTGTTTTAATTTATTGGTCTTGTAAATAAAGGAATTTGTAACATGTTTTTTGATGATTTTAATTTAAGTTGTTGACATTGCCTGTTTAAATGTGATCTTAAGAGGAGTTTGTAAGTATAATTTGGTTTGGCACAACTGTCAAAGTCTTGTTAGACATTTCTGGAACAAAAATCTTCAAATTCTTGTGACAACAATAATGGGAACAGTTGAGTCTGACTACAATGGGAAGACTGGAAATTGTTACAATATTAGGCGCTGCGTAGAAGGAGTAATTTTAGTTGACGCAATTTTTACAAGTCCATGTTAATGGTTGTAAGAGGAAGAAAGTGGTTGCCAGTTGGAGAATTGGCAACTTGAGACAACTGGCACAAAGTTGCAAGTTTCTAGATATGGCAATTATTAATTTGTAAAATATTTAATCGTAGATTTCGGCACTCACAAACTTGTTCATTACTGAAACTCTCAACTGAATTGTCTATGTCTGCGCAGTTTCATGAAATTGTGGAAAACGACATATAAACAGGTAGTTGTGGATTGCCAGTTGCCGAAAGTCGAGGATCAAAATTGCTCAATCTGGGCAACGCCTTTGGGGTTAACCACATTTATCTGTTCGTCATTTTTGCTCTTATAATCAAAGATTTTTGTAACCGGCTTAATGCGACTCTGTGTTGGCTCCCTTAGTGGTTGGTAGATTTAGCAGAAATGAAAACCAATTATTTTTCAGCATATAAAAATGTATTCCATTGTAAAAAATCGACAGCAATGCCATAGCATACGGCAAAACCAAATATTTCATTAATTTACCTAAATATGAAACTGTTAGTTTTTCTGTAATCAAAAATATATCTTAAATATAAGAACAGCAATGGTAACTGTGAGAAACGTGAACACAAATTTACTATGGCATTTAAAATCTCTAAATTCTAAGGTGAAATTACCAAAGATTTTGAGATCTTGCAGTGTATAAGTACCTTGTTATCTGTATAAAATATATTTTTGTGATTCTTAAGTGTACACTAACAATAAATTAAAACCTAGGTCCGACAGGTAAGCTGATATTATACTAAGTTGAGAAACCTGAATAAATTATTGTATAATGTGTGTCTACACGCTTGCAAGGCCAAAGAAAAAAAAAGGTAGACGACAAATTCAGATTGGCAGGCAATGTATTAAGTGAGTAAATTAGTATATCATGTTGTGTTGTTAAAAAATCCACGTAGAAAATTAATTTAACACTACATAAACAAAATTGTAAACAAACACAAATATGTGAATCACGTTACTGTAGGAAATCAAAGCACCATGTATTTTAGCACCTACAGCCAAATAATATAGATACATGTCAATGCTAAGAGTTATGCTGATATGGTGTGTACGTCACATTATTATAGTTCAGGTAGAATTGGGCATTTCAACTTAAGTATGCCATAACGTGCTTAAAGGAATCCTGTGTTACTCCTTGGAACAAATGGGACAGGCTAGAGTGCCCATAGGGTCCCAGGCTGGTAACACTTTGGGCTGTTGCTTGAATACTTCTAGAACCGCTGCCGGTACGTACTTCTTATCTACTACCACCTGGAAAAATAAAATGTGATAGTTTATGACGTGTTCTTTGGATTGTGGCAGTAGAAAAATATTTTAGTTCTATATATTTGCAAACTCAACGCGCGCCCAAACCTGCCAATTCACTACTAATATAAGTAGCACATTGTCTGACGCGTATAAGTAGTGAATAGGCAGGTTTGGGCTCGCGTTTATTGTGCAAATCTATAGAAGATAGGTCTAATAATACGCCTGTAGTGATTCCAAGGCTGTATCGACTAAGACTTTGTAACGATGGGGCACTAAAGATTTATGGTATTATGGTCGCATACAAAAAATACACATTTTATTTTTTCCTACCAAACTATTGGATTTATAGCAAAATGTGATATGACAATATTTAATTAGGACAACAGGATCTCTCGATTGTCTTTTTATTAGAGAGGTATCGCAAAAAAAAATCCAATGTCCGCAATATCGCAGGTCCGACCCACTGTGGGTCGCAAAGTTAAGATAAATATAGTGTACCTGCCTGTCCCCAATTACGTCAATTTTTTATGTTCTTAAGCATTGACTTACAAATATAAAGTCAATGTTCTTAAGTGATTTCCCGAATTTAACGCCCTATAGGTGCGGATACTTTTTAGCGCGAACCCGACGTCCATTTGTTGTTAGGTCAATGTTCAAAAAAGTTAACCGTATTGCTTTTGCGATGCATGTGCATTAGCGATATCTGCGTTTTTGCCAATTCTTATCCTCAATATTTAAAACACGTGGTGAAATCAATTAGGCAAACTAGAGCAAACATTATGACTTTTATACCAACCTCGTTGCCATAAAGCAATTTCTAAGAATAACTTTTTAACTATTTTCAATAAATTACCAAGTGAAATTGAATTACAATTGACAATTGCTTTTGACATATTACTTATACAGTAATTAACAGGGATCGGAATAGGTAAGAGTTTTTTTACCTAAACTTCGAGGAACATAGTCAGAAAATGGAGACGGTTTTATTATAAATCGGTTTTCGGAATTACGGACATTTGAGTTTACGTTTAGTTGGAATATCGGTATATTTCTTAGTACACGGTTATTTTCACATTTGTAATATTTGTATGTATGTATCTGCCCAGCTTTTTATTATTTCTTTAAGTGAACTTGTACAAAATTCGACATATAATATATATAAAAAATAATTAATATTTACAATAAAGCCTGGTCCATTACTCTTGTGTTCAAGTAATTTTCAGTCAAAGCTAAATATGGTGCATTTTGTTAAGTTTCCAGTAGAAGCTGAATGTAGTGTTCTTGGGCCCTTAAATTGTTGTAAGCAAAATTATGCAGTACTGCAATGACGTTACAATTTAAATTAAATGTTTTAGTGCTTTTTATATTTCGTTACAAGTCACTACGTTTGTGTAGGTTAACTTCGGACATTTTTTTCGTGGTTTTTGTATTAGACCCGACGTCCATGTCTTGGTAGGTCAACGTTTTTGAACAACAGTTTGCAGCTGCCATCGAACCACGCACCGCAAATAGCACGAATACACTTCTTCTGAACCATAAAAGCTTTTTCTAAGACTACTGAGTTGCCCAGAGTTATGGAATTGACAATCACGGATGGCCCTGTAAGCTCAACGATCAGCACGTTCGATGAGGAGGTATGTTTGATACCCGGTAAAATGAATTTGGGCAACCAACTTATCTAAATTGGTTCTGGAATGTTCTGGGTAGCGCAAGGAATTCCCAAGTTTGAGTCTTGATAATTGGTATGGGTTTTTGACAGATTATTATTGTCCAACTGAAAAATTAAGTATTGTTGCATCTTACCACTAGGGTGCACGTCAGAAAGCACCGTTTTCAATCTACGCAACGAAAGACAACTTACCTCAAACACGAACTCTCTGAACCAAAGTTCGGTGAGGAGCAGGTAACCCTTGTCGTACTCCTTGTCGCTGTAAGAATTCTCTACACGGAACCTCTTCGGTTTACCTTGATCCTGAAAAGGTCATACTGTGTGTAAAAAATACATTTTATCGGCTTTCAAAGTTTATTTAACCGACTTCTAAAAAAGGAGACGGTATTTCTTTTTTGTATGTTACGCGATTACTCCGACAATTGTGAACTCTCGATCTCCGTTCGACATCCGTCCGAAACAATTACTGTCAAATAAGTAATATTCGACAAAGTTAAAAGACAAGTATCCATTATGAAGCTTCATTCGCATCACGCGTCTTTTCATTTGGTCAAGTATTGCTTATTTGGCAGTAATTGTTTCGGACGGAGATCGAGAGTAGACCCCTCAGGCTTCGATGATTCTCTTTTTGATGGAAAGGGTTACCTCAGTAGTGGTTTAAATTAAATTTGAAGAGTCCATTCCACCACTAAGGTGTAACACACATTAGGGGATGAATCCGGTTCATTGAATTGCACCCATTTTGCGTAAATCGCTTTCAATAAAACTTGGCTTAGTCAAAGAGGCTTCAATAAGGGCGATACTTGTAAACCGTATTTTTCAGACATGTCGTATCTAATTAAGGAGCGGTGTTACATCTCTATGAAGGACTACTTCGGTTTAAGATTCTTAACTAAGGGAATTTGGTATAAAACCATTCAACCCAGTCTACTTGGCATTCCATAGTTTGTTGATGCCAAAATGAGCAGGCGTGAATTAGTTACGGCGTTAAGGCTTTCCTCGGGACACGTATCTTTGAACAAGTTCGGATATCTGATGCAAAGTTTCCTTCACCAAAATGAGAAATGTGCGACAACAGAAGAAGTCTACCATGTAATAATGGAGTGTGTTAGGAGTGAGGTGTTAGACAACAGATTCAACGTTTTGTGCAGTAGGCACATGCAACAGCATCTTGGCCAGCCCCTTGTCTAAGGAGGCCAGGATGTTGGATTGTGAAATTAGCGATACCTAATAGATACCTAGATTGTAATACCTCAGTATCGCGCCTATGGGTTTTTTTTTACAATATCAAGTGACGGGACGAACAAGTCGTGCGCCTGATGGTAACCTACACGCCTGTTCACAACAGTTGCAGTGCCACTCAAAGCTTTCAATCGCAAAGATCTGAGGGGCCCTGCTAATGCACCCGTCTCCCTGAGACATAAGTTGATAAGTCTTATGTACCTGTAATTTCACCAGCACCCTTACCTTTCAAAACCGGAATACAGTAATGCTAACACATCGAGTATATAACCAGAAATAGAGACGAAATTTCATGCTACCAGTCCTGGGGACATCTCACGCCAGGACTGGTAGCTGTAAAGGTACTAACTGGGTGATAATTAAAAATAAAGTGACAGATTTCTCATAGATGGCGCTACGACTAAAGAGTCGTTGAAAAACCAAATACACGACTCAAGCACATAGAAAAATTCGTGAGGTCCGTTGGTTCGTTCCGTAGCTTAGTTGGTATAGCGTCTGGCAACGGTAAGCTAGAAAACATCTGTTCGAATCCGGCCGGATCGAAAGATTTTTTTCTGAGTGTTCGATCTTTGTATTAATAATTATAACAAACTGGTGGAGTAATTTCACAAAAAATAATTGAATATCAATTCAATAAAAATTTAATTAATAGAGACGAAATGTCATTTCATTTGTTTTAAAAACTATTCTGCCAAATCATTACGGTGACAACTGCGCTCCGATTGGCCAGCCCGAATCCGAAAGAATTGACGGATGTCGTCCATTGGTTCACTTCAAATCGATTAGTTTAACTTGAGCTTTGCTATAACGGACGAAAATTGAAAAACTACATATAATTGATAAACATGATCTTTAATTATTACCGATGAAATGAGTTGTTGAAATGAAATTCCGTTTGTTTTCTAATTAGATGTTTTGCTGTTTTTCCCACACCACCGAATGGAACAGTCCTCCATAGGTAGAGATATTATCTTTGTTACAAAAATACAGGATATTTTTGGAATATACGGAGATGTATACGCAGGTCAGTTGTTGGCGCTGCACTATTTCAGCTTTTTAATTTGTGATTTCAGCTCAAACGACAGTTGATATTTAAAAGTGATATAAGGCCTATTTGCATGATGAGTTGCCAGGAATGGATGGCCCTTATTACGTCTCTATTTCTAGTTATATAGGTACTCGATGTGCTGACATTACTGCTTGGTGGCAGAAATAGGTAAGGTGGCAGTACTTCCCTAGACGAACTTTTTCACAAGGAAACGAACTCTTGCTACTGCTACTAAAGTGGTGGCATATTTATAAAGATAAAATCCTTTCTAAACAATAAAGAAAAAAACACGTATAAAAATATCAATAACAAAATGTGGTATTATGATACAAAATTTTGTCCTAATGCTTATTAGAAGAGAATAAAAAAAAAGATGTCGGAACACTGGTACTTGTCGGTCACTGACGCCACCACCTTACTGTATACTTACATCAGTAGCAACAGCAGTGAAGACCATAGCGTGCGTCATACATGAGTCACCGTAGAGCAGCCGATCCGCCTTAGGCAGCCCTATTTGTACCTCCGTGTTGAACACTAGACGGTAGTCTTGCCTGAAAGGGTATACCAAGTGGTATAAGAATATTTCGCCGGTTATTTGAAGAAAGGGCGTAAGCGCCATTTCGAAAAATTTTTCAGGGGATCATGTTCCGTATTTAAATCGCGTATATTTGTTTTTTCAAACAAACCAATGTTTCCAGCCTTTTACGGGTCCCATGGTCACGGTTGACTGAGGTGGTAAAGCCATCAACCAGTTATGTCGAATATTAATGCAAACCAATTTTTTCTCTATACTTAAAAAAGTTATTAATTAAATACCGTATTTTTAACAATAAGAATTTTTATTAACTTAAATTTATTATTAATTGATAATGGAAATTAGAATAAATTAAAACATATTAATTAGTACTGCAGCCTTATGTCTCTTTGGGATTTTTCATCAGAGGAAATATTGCATCCCAAACTGGTGGTACGGAGACACCATCTTCCCTGGTGAAATTAGGATGTTTTTTAATTTCAATGGCCTCTCGCAGCACCCTGGCAAGCATATTTACGTCCGTTTTAAATTTAATTTATAAACTTAAACTTAATTGAAACCAAAATTGAATTTAAAACGGTACGTAAATATTTTAAAACAATTGTGAAAACCTAAAACATGCCTAGTTAATCTCGTGAATGACATTTTGAATATCAACTGGAATCTTATTATAGAATCGTTTACATTGACCCTGTGACTCATGTGATTAAAAAACAATACTATTCTTCTTAACGTCAAATGACTATTTGTACTGTGACGCTAGTGCTAGAATGTTAACTAATAGATTGCTTAATTGTTTCAACAGGTAATCGTATCTGTGATATCTCATGTTAGATATACTTACGCATCCAAATCTTCTAGTCCGTTTTTCCTTTCGAATCTTTTGGACACTTCACAGCCAAACCAAACAGCTTCACCGCCCGCAATGCTGTCTTTTACAACTCTATAATAATGAGAAATACTCACTCTAAAATAAACATTACTTGAAGAATACGTGGTAATTTATTTGTAATCTATATATTGGTTCACGAAATATAAATAGTGGCACCTATTTATACTGGAGCTGGGCAACTACCAAGACAGCTCTCCTTCTAACCGGAACTAATTACCGGAATTATCACAATACAGGCATTGAATCAATACCGGAATTGGACTATAGCTCATTTCATATAGTAGGGTACGGTGACGATTGAGATTTAGAGGTGGAGTGACGTAAAATCGAATGAAAAAAAAAGATTGTAGTGACGTAAAATCGAATGAAAAAAAAAAGATTTAAATATCTACTTAACTCTACTTAAATATCATAAGAGAGAATAATTTAAGAACAAATAATGAACAAAATGAAAAGGATTCAATTATTATGTTATTAAGGTAATAAAAAACTAAATAACAAATATAAAATTCGAGTTCTTAGGTTTTCGCGATTGTTACACGTATGCGTGTAACGTAAAAATTGGAAATGTCACAGTACCCATCCTACGTCAAATGGACTTTAATACCGGAATATGGATCAATACCGGAACTATTCTATAACTTGTTTATACAACTAGCACTCACGTCATGAGCGTTTCAATAGGTTGGTTGTTGTACGCCGTCTGCCGACCGCCGACCACGTTACCTAAGCATTGCAGGGTGTATAGATTTCCGAACGGATTTGATACTCGCGGGTCGCTTACTAGACACACCTGTGGAATAAACGGTTACTTTAAGGCTAGGTTCAAATACTTGCAGTGCACGATAACGCGCGTTTTGAAGTATTTCCTTTGATCGCCGCGGTATCGCGCGTTACATATGAACGAATATATGAATATCTAAATTGTTGTACAAAATATACAGTGTTTTTTAAAATGGGACAGTATGGGGAAATCCGAAACCATAAAAGAGACAAGGAAACTGTCTTAAGAAACATTAAGTCTTTCTTTGCGAAAACAATTTTGGTCAATTTTATTTATTTTTATGAACAACTCACGCTTGACCAAAAAATTGAGTACGGTTTCGGATTTCCACATACTGTCCCATTTAAAAAAACATTCCGCATAAGGCACAAAAACGCAGATATGACGTTCGAGGCTAAAATAAGAAAAATAACAAATCAACAAAAGAATGTCTTTACACCTTTAAATTAAATTTTGAAAAATCATACAGTGCGAAGTTTTCGACGAACAGTGCCTGTACCATAATAAGATTACATGACAATTATCGCTAGCGACCGCGTAAAACGTAAACAAAATGTTTGTTCTTATGACCTCTAGGGGCGCTGTATAATTTGCCATACAAAAGTGGTAGAGGCACAGGTCAATAAAGCGTCATACTCTGTCAAGAGTTAGTAATTTAATTACATACCTTATCGTCAACGTCGAAGAGTGGACGGACATGTTTGTTGTAAAACTCCTGAGGGGTTAAGGGGCCGAAATTGTTATAGGCCTTTTCCTTGTTGTAGAATTCGAAAGTGAATGTTTCTGGTGGGGTACCTGCGATGAATAATAAATATTTGAAATAGGAAAAAAAATAGCTACAGGTCATATCGATTGGTTTCCTGAATAGCGGCATTTAAAAAAAATACATATAGATACATACTTTCTCAAACACGTATCTTATAAAGAGTGATTATTTGGGAGATGGCATAATTTTCTATTTATTTTAAATTTCTCAGCAAGGGCGTTAATTTGGACGCATTACTTTAAGAATAGGTAAAAGCCAGTGTGTGAATATGAAGGAAATGTGATGTGAAATCAGCCTGTAAAATTTGCATATACAATACATTTCTTGCATTTCAGTAATTTTGTGCTCGCATTCTTCAGTTAGCTATTATTTCTCATCAAGTGTACATGCGTGATTACCAATGTATTAACGTTGCGAAACGTTCATAGATAAGTGCGCACCAATATAATTTGGATGTGGAATACAAGTTGATGATACTGTAAGTATATAAAATCTTGTTTTTCCATATTTCGTTATGTCTGTGGGAGATGTGGCAATAATTGTATTTAATAAAAGATGTTGTGGTTTGTAATAACCTGTTATGTGTTTCATTCTTATTAAAATCTTTTGAT
>NW_020653575.1:3435508-3436363 GCF_003589595.1 Hyposmocoma kahamanoa | reverse complement strand
GCGAACGAGAATAACTTCGTAACATTGCAAGAGCTGCTAGTACAGGACGAAGAGGATGATGACTACGACATCTTGGAAAGAATAAAATTGGTTGCACAGGAACACATGCCAGATGGATGGACACAATGGAAAGTACTGGACCTTAAGAAAGAAGATATTTTCGGAAAGACAATCGATCCTCAGATTCTTAACAAACTACGATTCTGCCTACCCACAGTGGAACTAGCAAAATCTTTCGACCCCGAAGTTACTCATCTATCTGAAAAGAACTTCAATAGAATGAAGCTAAAGATGCTTGATTGAGCCTTTACTAGAGCTTTGATTATCAGCCCCCCTGCGGTAACTAACAAAATAAGAGGATCTGCTGTAGCTACTGAAATTTTCAAGGCAGCTACAAAACACATAAAATCTCAGATAATCTCGCGTGAAGAGGTGGATAAAGTACTGGAGTCAGAATCGGAGGGTGGAAGCCGAAAGAGAAGAGGTTCTTCGTGGTCGACTGGCTCGGCGAAGCGTTCTAAAGTAGAGCAGCTTGAAGTTCGAATATATGTTTAGTAGCATGATGGCCGAAACCAAGAGCTTGCGTACACGTCAACCTGATATGGATGGATAGGTGCGACGAGGAATACGGCGAGGATAGCGATTCTGAAGGAAGCGTTTTCGATTATGAAAATAAGGAAAACGATGTTAAGGACCACTCGGACTCTGAGACAGAGTTTGGAGACGTTACCGAGAGTGAAGCTTTTAAATTCCTCCCAGATGTTAGGGAGGCGGAGCCAAAGATTCCGGAGCCTTTACCTGAAATAAAAACTGAAGGAATAGCAAGTCATCGATTTGATTCAGATGGTTGGAATA
>NW_020653575.1:3409216-3435498 GCF_003589595.1 Hyposmocoma kahamanoa | reverse complement strand
AAAGTAGAAAAGAAGCTACACGCTTCCTCAGTTTTCTCCTCTTTGAAAACAAACCCAGATTTGGCTAATTTGGGCATCCAAGGATCTCGAATTCTCGAAAGACTGGATGGACTCTTGGGCACAATCGCACATGGCCTGTTAACTCAGAGGAAGGGTGTAGCTGAAGAATTACAGGAGTTAGTAAAAGAATTTCCAGAGACAGCCGAACGAGTTAAGAAAATTCTGAACGAGTCTGTTCTTTGACCAAGTCTGATGAACTTCTGCAGTTTGTGATTGCTCATCGAGCTGAAACTATTGACATGAGACGTAAAACCTTCAAGCCTAGAAATGAGGTGTTAAAGCAAAGATTTGCTGGAATTCCGCCTTCTCCAACGCAGTTATTTAATGAAAAGAAACTATCAAGTCTTATCAAGGATATGGGGGGCTCTTCAAAAATATTTTTCTTTAAAACCAATAAACCAACCAAGCATAACTTTCTCAAGTATTTACGTCGTTCTGACCCAAGCCGTGCAAGCTCAGCAGGTTCAGCAAGAGGAAAATACCAGTCTAAGAGAGGACACCCATTCAAAGACAATAAGTACAGAGAAGGCCTGGCAAAGAAGAAACCTCAAAAATCGAAGGTTCGCTGATCATCGCATCAAAGACGTTAATTATTTTCAAAGGGGTCAGCTGAAGGACTTCGAGAACCAATGGCACGAATTGAAAGCCCCGGATGCAATACTAAGAGTAATAACCGGTTACTCGATCCCATTTGCAAAGAAACCCCTCTCAATCCTTTTAAGCAAACCCATTTAAAAAAGTTCGAGACATAACCTTCACCCAACATATCCAGAGAAATACGGGAACTTCTCAACTCTGGAGTCATAGAAGAAGTAAGACATCGGACGGGTTTTTCTCCCGATTATTCCTAATTTCATAGCCGAACGGAAAATTGCGCCAAATATTCGATCTTCGGGGATTAAACGGCTATCTCAATCCAAAAAAGTTTCGACTAATCAATCAAAGCCAAGTTCCAGCCCTTCTTCAAAGAGGCGATTACATGGGGAAATTAGACATCTTTCAAGCCTATTTTCACACACCAATAAAAGAGACTCACAGGGGGTCCTTGGCTTTTTCTTACAAAAACCAACTTTTTCAAATGACGTGTCTTCCCTTCGGGCTATCAAGCGCCCCACTGGCATTCTCACGGGTGAGAAATTGGTTAGTAAGCCAGTTGAGAGAGGAAGGCTCGTTTACCTCAACGATTTCTTAGTAATTGCGGATTTCTTAATAATCATATTTCATAAATAGGGTGTCCCGGAGGTAGACCTGTTTGCATCAGTCCTATCAATTTCATCAAGCGCAGTTCATCAATGCCTTCAGCAGGCAGTGGAA
Source organism: Hyposmocoma kahamanoa (assembly GCF_003589595.1). NCBI lineage: Eukaryota > Metazoa > Arthropoda > Insecta > Lepidoptera > Cosmopterigidae > Hyposmocoma > Hyposmocoma kahamanoa. The sequence continues at coordinate 3,434,124 of NW_020653575.1, read as the reverse complement.
TTATGAGCTGGCTTGGATAATTTCCTCCTCCACCCACAATACCCAAGGTTTTACATCACCTGAGAAAGCAAAGGGATTCTTCCTGTTGGTAGTCCCGAAATGGCAATAGGCGTTCTGGAGAGGAGACTTAAAGCGCAGAGCAGTTGCAGCTCCATTTCAGATTCGCAACCCGGCCCTCCATCTTGTGAACCTATCAACAAATCTTCTCCCTCCAAAAGTGAACAACATTACTTTAGAGGTCTGGAAGGTACGGAGTGGAGCAAATTAGTATCGGGTTTATGCAAAGACGACGTCGCTCTATTACAAGGAGGATGGAGGGAATCGACATGGAAGACATACAGTTCAGCATGGCGGCAATGGGCCGAGTGGTGTAAACAGAGTGAGGCAAAACCGGATAGGCCTCGGCCTCAAGAAGTCGCCGCATATTTGGGCTTCCTCCACAGAATTAAAAAGCTAGCATATGCAACGATTTTAGTCCATAAATCGATGGTTACGTCCATAGCCAACCTTGAAAATGGATCAGCTTTAAATTCACATTCTCTGGTATCAACAATGTTAAAAGCAATCAGTTTAAAACCACACAGTAAGCAGTCCAAGAAATCTGAAATTTGGAATATTCAAGATCTTTTACACTGGCTCGATTGTAATCCACCCGATACAAATAGTATTTTCCAAGTATCCCGTCATGTCGCGTTCCTGCTACTATTAGCTTCGGGACGCAGAATCCACGATTTGACATTATTGCTTATAGATCCTGAACACTGTATAATTGAAAATTCTACAATTACTATTTGGCCGACATTCGGGTCAAAAACCGACAATGCCAGGCATCGCCAGTCTGGTTGGTTATTATCAAGCTCGCCTAACACTTCGTGGGATTTAGTCAAATGGGTGAAACGTTTATTAGAAATTTCCCAGAACAGGCGAAGAGCACAGGAAGGACTGCATAATCTTTTTATTGGTACTCGTGGTAAGGTTAAAGCCGCCTCTAGGACCGTTATTGCAGGTTGGCTTAAAACAACGTTAAAACAGCTAGGAGTCCATTGCAGTCCAAGCTCAATTCGCTCAGCCGTGGCCTCTTATGACTTTGAAAATAATGTTCCAGTAGATCAGATTTTATCAAGAGGCAACTGGAGAGGGCAAGAAAATTTCATCAAGCTTTATTGCATTTCTTCAAGCATTATTCCAAGACTTTTCATAAGGTCGGGCTCATGAGACTAATCCGCTGGCTACCTCATTTAGTTCCTTAGGTTAGTTGTACTTGTGATTCAAGTTTGTGATTTTGTTATAATTTCATGATGCAGGTACCTATACTGATGATCTCTCTCTGAGACTGATTAAAGAATATGAACCTAGGTTGTAAGCCAATTAAGTGATCTTAAAGACATTGGTTTGTTTCTGTGTTAATTTTTAGCAGTACATAGTACGTATTGAAAATATCATGTTCTCATCTATAATTTATTTTTGTTACTTGTCTTTGTCCTTAAGCAGAAGGACTAATGTTTTCAAATACATTGCCATTATTTAAAACCAAGATTAAGGGCAGGTCTTATTATATTCGCAACAAATGTTGTAAATGTTCCACCCCGAAGGGCAGAAAACAGTTATTTTAGGCCTTGCCGAGGCTTGACCTGAGCAAGGCCTTGCCGGCTCTTTCGGGAAGTACTGAAGAGTGCGAGCGCGCGACCTGCCGCCCGCGCCTGCCGACGCCACCCGCGCGGGGGCCGCTCCCCGCGATCCCCGCGCACTGCCCTTCTCTCACAGACGTAGCGAGTAGGTAACTTGCGTTTTGCACATGAATGGGATGATAGTTATCTCCGAAAAGTCAAGCCTCGGCAAGACCTAAAATAACTGTTTTCTGCCCTTCGGGGTGGAAATCCGTTTTATTTTTTGAAGACGGAGTAAAATGACGTTTGCAGAGTTGCCAGTTTTCATAAAATTTTAAACACTCATGTAGTTGTTGCTGACAGTTTTATCGACAGATTGTGAAAGACGGTAAAATTTTGCCAAAAACGTCTGAATTGTAAATGTTACGACGTTTTAAAGATTACTAATTGCGTTATTACATTTTTTATTCTCATTTTGACAGTGGGCTACTACTACCGAAATAAATTTTTATTTCAGTACATTTTAATGAAATCAGGTGAATTTGACTAAGTTAAATAGAACTTTAAAGTAAATGCATTCTTTTTTGTGTTTTCGTAGACATAGTTCTAAATGCAGTTGTATGTATGAACTTACAAAAATTGACAATTTAAATAAACCTGTGGTGGGGCAGTTGGACGAATAAAGAGCGGATGATGATTCAAATGAAACAAGTTTGGCTATGTATTGCATAAGCGTGACCAACATTCAGTCGATAGTCGACAGAATATTTTATCGACTGCAATCACTACCCGCTTGCAAGCGGGTAACACTTACGCAATGAACTGTCATTTTACTTTATCTTCAAAAAAGACAGACTATAAATCACTAAAAGAATGTTGGTTTAGGCCACTATTCTTGATTCGCGGTAGGGTGCATTTGGGTTCCCGTATTCCCGCCGGAAAGCGACAAGGCGAAACATCGTCAAGTTTTAGTCGGTAACATAGGGTATCCATGACAATTTCCAGACGTAGGCCACTACCCTCGAAAAGCAGAGATATTTACAGAACATTGTTTCATTAGGGTGTAAAGTAAGTTATTAAATGGCAGAGATTCTAACGTATTCATTGATAAATAAAATGTTGAATGGTGAGAGCGTTGTCAACCCAGTGACTTTGTCGCAAAATTTAACAACATTTTGACATCAAAAGCGACATTTTACTTCTATTTAGCGAGAACAAAAAAATAAGCTACGTTTTAGCGCCTATTAGGTTTAATTTTCTGACGTTGAATATGATTTTTTCTTCTTATACACGTCTCGAGTAAAATGGCGCGTTTTATGCACTTGTTGTGTAATCTACTATTTTGGAATACCAATTTCAACGTTCGATTGAAAAAGTTTTTACCTAAGCAAGTAGCAACGATGTTGTAAATGATTGCGATCTGTTTGTTGATGACTTGCTGTATCATTTCGTCTGACTCATTTGCCGCCACTTTGTCTCGCAGTTCTTTGGCGAACTCGCGGAGCTGAAAAAGATAACCAAATAAGGATTGGTGCTCTGGGAGCTGAGGTAGTAAATTATTGCCTTTATATTTTCTTCAAAGATGTGTGTGAGAGCACCTCTCTGTCCTTTGAGACCAACTTTCACGATTTTCATTTATTATTTCATTTTTCATTCGGGACTTGATCATATATAAAACATATTTTAATTACCTCGACGTTCCGGACGTATTGTAACGTATAGACGTTAGAATTTTTCTTACCACCCGCACTTGATCGTCATTATTTATTTGTGCACTAGGGTTATCAAGATGAAGTGCGGGTAGTTAGAAAAACACGCACGGTTATAAAATGCTGACACACGCCTCTTCAGTCCCTTCGAGACCATGGACAATGAATATGTCCGAAACGTCGAGGTAATTAAAATATGTTTTATACTCCTCTCTCTCATTTTTTATTTATTGTAAACATCTACACGTCCACTATTGACACAAAAAAATCAGCACTGGTGAAACCAAAACTGGTGGAACTTATTCATTATTAATAATATTATTAATTTAAGTTAATAATTTCAAAATTTTTCCTTTTTACTAATATAATTGTATAGAAATTTGGTAACGATTGTCTCTTAAACTAAAGTGAACGTGGCCATGGAAGTATTAGTCTTGTATTTGGAACTTTAGGATCTATTTTTACATGAAGAGTACTTTTTAGGAGACTATGACTGGTTCTATGTAGAGAACCATTAATTGTACCTAATTAAGTAGATAGTAAACATGTTTACCTTGGTCTTAATGAGTGCATTCATGTGCAGACTACGCCTGGAGCTAAATGACTCTGGGAATATCTTCTTGGGTACCACACCGTACTTGTTCACCAGGTTTACTATCATATCCCATTGTCCGCCATCGTTTATAGGGTCCTGGTAATAAACATTTCACATCGTAAATATAATAAACTATGAGTGTAAGTATTTTCTACACAAAGTAAATATGACGGCGTAACATCGGCATCAGTTTCTTTATTAATACTTTCAGCTCCATAGAACAAACGATTTTTCTGAAGCAGCAGGCCATGTGGGCGGCGCGCGGTACACGCATTTTTTTACACAGCACGCCACGCCTGACCTCGAGTAACTTTTGTAGCATGCCACGTGTCTCAATCACGAGTTTACTGTGACAGTTGTCGCTAGCGACCGCGTAAATTACTTCACAATTTTGTATGGCGAAAAATACAGCGCCCCTAGCCTAGGTCACAAAAAGAAACAACATTTTGTATACAAACATTTTACGCGGTCGCTAGTGATAACTGTCACTGTAATCTCATGGTGGTGTTTGTGAATGTGGTTGCGTTTTATAACTCGCCTCTTTTTCATCGGGGTTTTAAAATAGAGCCTTTGCGTTTAGGCCTCTGTCAAAAGACCGTTCGGCAATGAAACTTAGGCCGCGTTCCCATTATGTCGTAACGATTTATTTATCATTGGACGACAGTCGCGTCTCGCCTGTTGCCTTATCACGACATCTGTCGTGACTGTGCCGTGGACGTTTATTTTATCGTTGACCGACTGTCTTGTCTAGCTGTTCCCACTAGATCGCGATGACAATTTATCGATTCACGGCAGCCGCTTCGTCGTTGCCACGATGGAATCGTTTGAAGCTGCGATTATTTGTCGTCATATTTTTATCGTGACGTTTTATTTATCGTCGGGCGACTGCCGTTCTAGCTCTTCCCATTGTCACGGCCATCTGTCGTCATAGCATCAAAAATGTCGTGAACGACAGTTAATCGTGTTGTTATATGTGTGAACAACTTCATTTAAATATACAAGCCACGACACTTTAAACTGCACCACTATCTGTCTTCACGACATAATGGGAACGCGCCCTAAATGACATCACGCGTCGTCAGGTACACAAAAGTATGTTTTTGCGGTTATGGTGGTCACCAAATAAGAGGCCAAATTTGACACTTGTTATCGTGACGCGAATAGGGATGCGATGTGGACTAATCACATCGGTAATCACATTATACGATTTTTACGAGAAATCGATTCAATATTCTGAGTTTGTAATTGTTTAGATTATTTTTCGGTTCAATGTTGTTCAGGGGGCCTAAAAGGACAAATCGTCCAATTCTGTTAAAAGCAATTAATTTACAGAATACCTTGCAATTTGGTAGCAATTCTTCTCATTTTCGTAAAATTATCCCACATTCCGATGAATTGTATCCAATTCTTTAAATTTTGATTTTATAATATTCATAAAGGGTTTATTACGAGAATTTAGTGTAAATAAGTATGTTCGTAGATAAAACAACTACATAAAAAGATTAAATTACCAAGAAACCAAGGATTTCACAAATTTTTTATTATTTGGCTGGCAGTAAGTTAAAAGATGCCAATATCAGCAACATACAATCTTAAATAATGTTCATAATTTAGAAAACAGGAACAGTCTAAGAGCAAAGCCGAGTCACAAGAAAAATACACCTAAAATAACCAAGCTCTTTTAAATTAGATAAATTATATATTTATTTGCAATAGGTGTGGTCAGAGATGTTATATACATAATTATTTAAGATACACCTATTTTACACATTTTTGTTTTAATATTTAATAAGTCAATATTTTTACCGAGAAATCGAAGTAACTCGGTGAAATTCGGCAATTAATTGCTTACAACACCATTATTTAAGAAATAAATTGCTTTAGGACGTAACTGTTTCCAGGACGTTTCGGAGTAACTCAAAATTGTATTTTATATTGTAATTCCTGCGAAAACAGCACTTCAAATTAGTTTTGTTATAACATATAATGTTTCAATAATATTTATGTATTTTTTTCAACTTTGTTTATTGTTTCGTTGATCGCATTCAAAGTTACATACTATCGCCTTCTTTAGCTGTCAAATTTGGCCTCTTATTTGGTGACGACTATAAAACAAATGACAATCATTATTACGAAGTTTCTAGAAACCTAAGATTTATAATTTCACACTTCACAAACAATGATAACAGATAGTAATACGAAACGCAAATACCCGTATCTAAAAGTGTTCAGCAAATTGCTAGCAAATATTTGATAAATGATAAAGTAATAAACAGTTACCGCCAATGGGTGGGGGAAAGGATGTGATGGTTGATAAAATAAGGCGTGACATCAAATGGACTATGAAATCCTACGCACAGGATGTAGCTGTATCGTATAGTCAACCAAAAAATGAGAATATAGAAAAGTCACGTTTATTTATTTTATTTCTGTAGTTGAGTGGTAAAGTACCTTAAGTCCATATTTTGGAAATTAGATGTTTTTACAAAGATTGGTTTAATGTTTAGAATGCTAAAAATCACGCAATGGTTATAACACATTAAGTTATATCGTCGTTTGTTTTTTATTTAACATATTCGATTGATTTTAAATGCCCAGTTAACAGCCTTATTCTCTTTAACCCCCCGCAGCATAAATTACCATTTGGGACTTAAAGTCGATACTACCACAGCGCCAATTCAAATTTTTCCTGTACTAATAAGGTTCATTTTGCTTGTGTCGAGTGGCAAGGACACTGGCTTTATTTCAGAATATTTTTTTTTATTAAAGTCATTTGAAAAATATATATCGTATACTATACGTTTAGTTGATATAAAAAAAACTCATTGGTATAGGTAAAGTATCTATTGAACAGCGGTTTGCTTACAAAATCTCGAGGTAAGTTCGTGTTTTAAATTCTATTTTTTCTATCGTGAAAACTTTTTGGAATCCTGTTTTCACACCGTTTACTAATCAGAGTATATCCTTAATTTTACTACACATTTTTTCCAAAGATGTTAACACAACACTTTCACTGTTATGCGATTTGAGGTTGTATCGACTCGCACTGACGCGGAGTAGAAGCGTCGCGTCCCGTCCTGTTTTTCAACTACAACGCACGGAGACGCGAAATCGCTTGACTTTAACCAAGCGTCGACGCGCGATTCCATATTTGCATAACACAAATTTGTACCTTAATTATGGGAAAATAGAGATGAATATGGTATAGGCGAAAAATATGACGCGTCGCGAGGCTTCAACTTTGCGCCAGTGTGAGTTGAGCCTTAAGGTTCTAGAAGTCTCACCTACAGATTTAATAAATAAGAATTAGACAAAGTAAAGCCTTAAATCAACGTATATTGACATTTTGGGTCCACAGTCGTGATTAAGAACTTACTTTGAGTAAAAAGTTGACCAGTCTTCCGTCCAAGGGTTCGCCCGCCTTTGCGGTGGAAACGATGTTGTTCAGCCAGTAGTGAGAGCGCTCGATCTTGTCCCAAAAGAATAAGTAACTGGAATACAAATATACGACCGACATTCAAGCTCTATCAATTATACTCTGTTGACTAAAAAATCTAAATTGATAAAAATAAAAACCTGTTTAATAAAATTTTTCAAAATTAGTAATTCATTGTATATAATTTTAATGAGTACCATTAGTAGTTGACGACCTCTGTGGCCCAACGGTTTGCACTGTGGGGTAGGTTACCAATATGGGAAATAAAATTTTCTAAATTAATAATAAATTGTTGTACAAAAATAAGTAAAAAGCAAAAGATTTGTTGTCTGCAAAGGCTGGAGCCTAAACTAGTTTACCCTGTGCAAAAATTAAAGTCGTAACTATTGAAAAAACAAAGTAACAACGATAAATCAATCTCCTGTAAAATTTGATGTACTGCAGATACCTTTTATCAATGTTACATACGCGTATTTGCACTATCCCAGACGAAATTTTAAGTTAAAACAATTGCAACAATTATAGCAGAAATAAAGAAAGAAAAAAAAAAACAAAAAAGTGATGAAACTAAAACCAAGGTGCGAGCGTGTGCGTGTGACTTAAGTCGTGTTCCAGAACTCTACTCAATACTCAAGTCAGGACTTGAGTATTGCACTGAGCACTGAAAATCATACTCAAGTCCTTGTCATTAGGGTCGTATTTCCAGTGCTTGAAATCATACTCAAGTCTGCTCACGTCCTGACTCAAGTCAGGATCTGAGTATGGTTTAAAGCACTCGAAATCATACTCAAGTCCCTGCCATTGGGGTCGTATTTCCAGTGCTTGTGTTGCCAGTGCAATCCTGACTTGAGCATTGAATAGAGTTCTAGAATACGACCCTTGGTCGTTGTGTATGGTGGTTACATGTTGGGTGTGTATATCAGTGAATTTTGTTGGATTGGTTCTGGTCTGTGTGTTCTGGGAACTGTTCCTCTCGGAAACTCCCTAGCAATTTACTACTTTATTTTTAACTGACTTCAAAAAAAGTAGGAGGTTCTCAATTCGTCTGTATGGTTTTTTTGTGTGTATGTTATGCGATAACTCCGCCATTTGTGAACCGATTTTGATGATTCTTTTTTTGTTGGAAAGAGGGTACCTCAGAAGTGGTCCCATTTAAATTTGAAGGAAATATTCTACTTCTAAGGGTAGTAAACTAGGGCATGAATGACTTTTGAGGTCGGTTTTTGTTTTACCAGAGGTTAGGTTATTACTACCATGGGATTCACATTTTTTGTGAAAATACTCCTTTGTTACAACTTTGTTATAATTATTGATACAAAGAACAAACAACACAAAGAAAAATACCTAAGATATAACTGGACTTGAACCAGCGTCTGTTGCCACATCGAGGCCACTGCTCTTATCAACTGAGCAAGACTGTGGTCGGTTTGTAATAATCAGTAATTATTATTAAAGTTATTGTCTCTCTTCTGACAACCTGATGAGAAAAAGCAGCGAAGAAGATGGAAAGATGATTTACAAATTGGTGGCAGGCTCTTTTTGGCAACGACAGGCACAGGACAGGGAGAATTGGAAGTCTCTGGACGAGGCTTATGTCTAAAGACAAGCTGATGATGTGGAGGTAATTTAGTTATAGAAAAATGTTGTACACAAATTAATTATGCATCATTAATCTTGAAACTATTTATTTACCTTAAGCATTAATGTTTAATTGGAAATTTAAGTCTACTATTTTTACCTTTAATTTAAGAATGCTTATTTTTATTAGTGAATTGTACTGTAATTTTTGTTAATGAATTGTATTTTTGAGCAGGACAAGTGAAACTTTAGAGTGAAAAGAGCACATACCCATCTTCTTACGTCAAAAAAATTTGTATACGTAAGAAGACGGGTGCTTTATTCACGATAATGTTTCGCATGCTCTGCTCGTCGCTATATGCTTAGTTCAAAATAGTAGTATTCTGCAACAATGTATTATTTAATAATAAGCAGTAAAATATGTAAGATAATGAAGATTACATTTAATGACTAATAACGTGAAGCAAGCAAAACATAATACAGTACAAATACTGCACAATGCAGGCACTTGACACACTCTCAGTGACACATTTCACTCTTTAAATTGATTGGCTACCTTTATATATCTTATGCTTTATTTATATAATCTTGTATAAGGAAAAAAACAGTACTTATTCTTACGCCTTATAATAAAATTTGAAATAATACCTCTGTGAAAACTCAAATTCCTCAAGGCTGTATTTCTTCATGAAGGGCAGTCGCATAACGTTGAGCGCCGCGAACAGCCAACAGCGGCCAGAGTTCTCCTGGTTTGTCACCGGCTTACCTTCTGATTCGATCTGCAAAAGAGGATTATCAAACAATAATCAGACTTTCCACTTGTAAAAAAAATTGGATGCCAGTTGCAGTAGATATCCGCTTGTTTGCCTCCTACTGTACACTTTTTTTAAATATTTACTTAAGGAAGTCCTTAATCTTGCAAATGTTTTGCCTGTACCATAGGTGACGTCTCCTGAGCATTTCATGCAAAAACACAAGAGTGGTGCTTTATGGCAGTATTAGTACAAATCCAGACGAGTTCTGCACAGGCACCAAATTTTTACCAGTTCTGTCATAGATTCTATCAACTGTTCGAAAATGATTAGACAGCTATCTAGATATTATTACCCATCTACAGAAAATAAATGATCTATTGTGATCACCACTAATTACAATTCGGATATAAGGTCAACAGTGTTAAAGAACTGGAGTAGTCTCATGCCTTTGTCTGTTTGAATCTTTAACCAGATGACATACCACAACCGTGTACTGGCATGTGCTCATCCAAAGAAGTTTCGAGAAGCAACAATTTCCTCACTAGGAATCTCAGTATAATCTATCATGGGGCAAAATGGTACTACTTTTTGTTTATTAAGTGACATTTGGATCTCAATCATTGTAACTTCTTCTGTCTGTCCGAATACTCCTGTGGCAGGTGTTGCCTTGTAACAAGCAAGACCTCATGTAGGAATACAAAGTTTTAGCCTTTTTCCTGAACGGAGTACTCACTATAACATTACCAAATAAAACAAAATTTAAATATTGAACTACAAAAATTTAAGTATTAAAATTAAGAAAATGCATAAATCATTACTTAATTTGACCAGGAGTGATCTATATCCAAATTGTACAGTCAAAATTATGGATGAGCAAACATATTTAGGATGCCATTGCCACTGCCACACACTCTATTTAGCAGAGACAACACCTTTTATTGCCTAATGGCATAAAAGTAGTTTGTTTGCGCTTCGGTAAACATGCCGGAGCCGTGGCAGTCCCAACAGCATCTTGAAGATGTTATTGCACTGTACTCTTATAGGTTTGCATGTATGCTGTGTATCTAACCCACAGAAGTGCATTGACTGAAAAAAAGCTGTAAAGTCTACCTTTCACCTCCTTTGTACATTGAGTGAATCTACGGACCTGCATGTTTATATTATTTATGCCCTTTGCAAGCTCGCATAGGGAAATGAGTCTAATACATAGGAATACCGTCAAGGTATTAATATTTTACCTTAATATTGTACACATGTAGACTGCTGTCTGCTTTCCGTCTGCTAATGGCCACTTCGAATGGATCAAAACGGGTGCATACATTCTGTGCCAGCTCATTCTTTGGATCAGCATAGAAGTCATTGCGGAACTTGTTCAGTTTCTCAATGGTAAGGGGGACTAAAACAAAAGTCATAAAAGATTAGCAGTAATACTACAAAATACCCAACAAGTTTAAGATTGGTAATTTATATAAAATGTACAGGTAAGTTAGCAATATGTATAAGGTCCCGGGGCAATTCACGTTAGGACCAATTTAGGAAACGGTTGTTTCTGAATTGATTCAGGTTTGGGTTGAAGTTTGTATGGTATTTATTCATGTTTCAGGACATCTTGGTGCAAAACAAACTGGTTATTTGGGGGCTTTGCCTTGGGGCATAGATCCACTATGTAGAGACCCCTGAATAATGGTGGGTCACATTGTTAATTGCAGTACTACACGTGGAGATGGTCCTAATAATTTTGGGACACAATATATTAGGCCATATTGAACAATTTAAAAATATTATGTAGCTGTTGGTTGTTACTAACTTTTGAATCTCTCTACAGTAAAAGTCGGTATGGGCAACTTTATGGAATAGGTATTTACCGGCGACATGCATTTTTGCATCTCCATTGCTAAAAGTATCCAGTTTGAATGGTTTTTACAGACTTAAAAACTCACTTGTACGGCACACTTTCTCGTGACAATGTCTTTGCAATTTTGTGACAACACTTTTTGCAATGTTAAGTGTCAGTACTATTGTATTCATTTCATGATTATTAGGATTTTTAAAACAAATCTATAAAATGGAATTTTTTACAATTTCAGGTGCCCAAGTATATTTGACAATTTTATTTTTTAAAAACAGAAGTGCACTAGTTTTCTTTTTAAAATACCAAGGAGCTTTTTATGATCGATTTAGCTTATTGGCCAGTACAATATACACGATTTGGTAAAAAAAAGAAAATTAAAACAAGAGGCTGTTTAAAACTGCGCGATGACAAAGCACATTCAACCAGCAAATGCATGAAAAATGCACTCAAAATAACTCTAACGCGAGTTTATTTTTAGCACAAAATACCGAATGTTTTGTTACAGGTTTCACAAAAATCTAAAACGAAAGTTTAAAATTAAAATAAGAAAGAAGGTTGAAATGTTACCTTCCGAATTCGACGACATGGTTGTAGCAGTTCTTAATAAATACGGCAGTCTGCACTGTCTAACGACTGAGCTAAACATGAAATTAAAACTAAAATCTGGAACTACGTCTACGTCGATGTCGACGTAACCACAAGATTTTCTTTATTTACCGGTAAAAACAACACGGAACGACAGACGAAATCGAAATACAAATTCTTTTCATAGGTGATTGATCCCTGTGAGTGCGTGATAGACAGATATATCAAGCTTCTCTTTTTAGCTCATTCAAAATGTAATTTTGTTCAATCCTGTTTCACATAGGGACATTGAACTTTATAAAACCAGCTGATAGGACCGTTATACAATTTGCAAGGGATATTTTGACAAAATTATTGAATTTAACACAACAAATGCATCAATAACAGTTTATTTATTTATTTACTAAGCATGCACAATGTATAATGTAATGAATACAAAACTATAAACTATAAGTATTTGGAAACTGAATGGAAGAAACTAAATTGTGAAACATTTTGATGCTTAAAACGGAATGTGATACTGCCGCGAATTTTGAACAAAACCTATGATATTATTCAGAAACAATTAACGGTAAATAGCTTATTTAACGTTGTTGAGTCATTCCTCATAGAGAAAATATTTTTTAAAATATGATTCCTCACAACTACAGTATATAACCATTATTACGTCTTAGAGGCGAAAAGACAGTACTAGGAAGAGAAAATCAATATCCCCTACAAGGCTGTCGTGCACAACTTCGTGTCATAGAATTTTTCACTTTTCCCGTGTCATATCCATTATTTAGGTCAAGGCCTTGCGTTTTGTGAATTTCTGACCTAGTGGCCACTCAGTGCTCATGTTTTAAAATAATAGCGTTCGAAAAATAAATGAAAATGTCGTTAAAAGCTTACGAAGATGCATGTACGAGAGCGGAATTGTTTGGTCAACCTTTGCCAGACAAAGAAGATTTTTTGCAAAAACACAAACATTTGGACGTTGTGGAATTCGAGGAAGTGGAAATTAGGACTGCTGAGGTATTGATTTTAAACCTTATCTACGCATCATAAGATGGATATTAATGGTGACGATGTATTTATTTTTCGCTGGTCAATATCTTTTTTATGGTTAATTATTACAGAATACAGCGGCCCTAGACGAAGATATAAAAGATGTAAAGGGTGGCCTAAATGAATTGAACGACATTTTAAAATCAACACAGACCAAAATAAACAAACTAAAGGTAAGTCGTAGAGTATATTGTCACTGAGCAAACAACACCGTTCACGTAATTTAGAATAATTTTAAGGGAGAGTGAAAAATTTGCATACAAGAACTAGAACTAAATTGTGTACAAGAACTATTAGTATTACTGTCCTCGGAACTACAAAGGCATAACTCACATTTTTATCAAAATTAATACATATTCGGGATCAGGAAAAAAAGAAACCAATTTATAATATTCTAATTTGTTGAAGAAATCTATCTCAATAATTGTTAGTTGAAAAGGCGCAACTGACATCATGAAATGAAATTAAAATGTTTGTGCGATTTTTCGGTATCAAACAATTTGGTGTACTACGCTAGTACATAGATATCGTTGGTGTATATTAAATAATAATGGTATCACAAAAATCTACCATTAATGGCGGACGAATATTCTTATAAAAATGACTATAAATTATGGTTTTCATTCCGATTATTACATTTAAAAACTCTTATTATGTCAAAGTATTTAATTTATACCACATCTAGTATGCCAATATTAAATTGTCATTAGAATTTTTTCTTCATAAGATTTTCTAATATAAAAAGTTACTTTCAAAATCGCTACCGTAAAGACGGTTTCCCGCGTTAATATGTCAGAAAATGAAATTATTGAAGAAGAATTAAAATCTAATCAAAGAATAAGTATAATAAAAAATTCTGGCTGTATTGCTAATTAGATGCCTTATCCTCTCCCGAAGGACGAGATAGTACTACTGCTAGTTATATGGTCTGTGGTTATGTGCTTTATATGCATTAACACTATTTTTTTAATTGAGTTCAAAAAAACGAGGACGTTCTCAATTCCGCTGTATTTTGTGTGTAGTATGTTATGCGATTACTCCGACATTTGTGAACCGATTTCGGCGATTCTTTTTTGTTGTTTAGAGGCACAGATTGCAGAATAGGGTGGTACCCATTCACCTACTCAGTAGTGGTCCATTTCATTCCAAATTTAAAGTAAATATTCCATCCATAAGGGTTCCAAATTCGACTTCCGACGATGGAACGCGTTTACCCAAAAGATGCCTATTCACTCTAGCCATGAATAGCCCTAAATTGTACTTTCCGGGAAACATAGATGCCGGTAGAGTATTCCATTCGTTTGCCGTACGTATCAGAAAGGAGGAAGCAAAGCGCTTAGTGCGAATAGGTGGTATATCAACGACATAAGGATGCAGTGTTCCGGACCTTCTAGTCGACCGAAGGAGGAACGATGAGGGCGGTACTAAATTGAAAAGTTCCTACGCACACTCCCCGAAATGTATCCCATAGAAAACCAACAAGCAGGCTACTTTTCTGCGATGGTCGAGATTTCGTAGCGTCGACTCCATAAGAGAATTGTTGTTAATAAATCTCTTTGCTTTTCGCTCCACCCGGTCCAAGGCAGCTAACTGGTAATGGGCAGAGCTGTCCGAAAGGTGGGAGCAGTTTCTCCATACACGATCGAACTTGTACAAAAATACCTTCATGACCTCTACTTAGTGAAAAGAGGTCATGAAGGCATCTTTATAAAGAGCTAATTTTAATACAATCAAAATATCTCTATAAAATATCACTTATGTTTATTTGACATAAACTAGTTAATATCTAAAATATATAAGTGATTATTCTGTTTATCAGAAAAACCTAGAAAATTTTTAAACTCGTAGTATATTTTCGAATTGAATTTGGCCATTTTGCGGAATTGAATTCTGTGGTTCTCCAGCACCCTCACCTTTCAAAACTGGAACGCAGTAATGTTCACATTAATCTTTGGTGGTAGAAATAACTAGGTATGGTGGCATCATTTCCCAAGGCTCTTTCATAAGAAGCTCTACTGCTACTAAAATCGTGTAAAGTGTGACCACAAAAACGATAGAACATGGTTTTAATGCCATCATGCGAAAGAAAACGGCCTCGCTGCTCTGCAGTCTACGGGGTAGTTCCAATTCCATCCTAAGGGTAATACCAGAGCGACATGATTCCCCGATCATAGCACATTGTGTAGACAGATGCATCTCGCACACAAAAATAGTGACTAAGTAAGTAGTAGTAATTGTAATAGTAGTTGTAATGTAATGGATTTGTCTGTGACATGTGATTTCTAAAATTTTACTTTTGTTCATGTTAATTATTATTATTTTATTAGCTAATTTGAATTTGAATTGTTATTTTATTAATTGTAAATTTTAGTATTTTAAATTTTTACTCTCCACTCAATTATCATTATTATTTCAGTGACTTTTATATTATGTATTATGACATCTCGATTTAAAAAATTTTAATGTGCACTTCATATACAATACACCATAAATTCACCATACAGTCATTTGGTACTAATATAGTATAAGGTTGCTTATTAACAAACTATGGACCTATGGTGTCTGAAAATAAAAGATTTTTATTTTTATTTATTTTTTATTTATTTATTTTAAAAACCTTCCATACTTTCTATGCATCTATTTATGTATTTTTTTGTTTTTTTTTTATAGTACAGTCACGAGTCGCATTTAAATCTCAAGCACGGAAGTGTTGTATAATGTTTTCAACGTAAAATTAATATACTATTTTACGATTTGTACGATTTAATCAAGTAGAAGAATTACATTTCGAGTAATTTCATCTTATTTTCATTTAAGGGTGTCTGCGGCAGCATTACAAATTTTTTTCGCATAAACTTATCGTCGAAGGATAACTTATCATACTCCACCGAACCCAGTTACGTCGGTCAAACCAACTATGACAAAGATTACGTTCCACCTACGAACACAGAAGGAGGCTCTATAAATGAAGGTCTTGGTCCAAACGACAACGAAATGACACCGCGAGCTGGAAGCTCCAAAAACAAACATGGCGGCGATATTAATTCCGCGTTAGACGATTTGAAAACCATGCAAGACAATGAAGAAACTTCGCTTTTAAAATCAGCAACAAAGGATATTGGTAGCAGTGTAACTTGCCAGTTTGGTAAGTTGGATCAGATGATCAGTCAGGCGGACAAGGCTGAGTCGTCAATGAAGCATCAGAATAAACAAATGAGAAGTTGCTTGCGATAATTTTCAAATAATGATCATTACGATAACACATTCTTATGCAATCGTGCTCACTTTGTCACTATGTAACTCTTATTATAATGTATCTCAACGTAAATTTAACGTGACCTTTATTTATTCCTTTTAGAGCGGGACGCCTGTAAATTTATTATTGTTTTAAAAATAAAACACCATGTTTGTAAGTTACCACATGTGTATAAAAAAATTAAAAACTATAAACGTTTATTGATCAAAAATTTTAAAAGAGATCTAATTTATATAATTTTAATTACGCTTTATATAATTTTCGCTATCGCGCCATTTTTTTAAATTTATTGTCACGTAGGTATGTTCTGTTTTATCAAAGCGGGACATTGTTCAGTGTTTTGGGGACAACGGGAGACGAATCTTAAAAGCGGGACGTATGGTCACGTTACGTAAATTACATTTTAATTTAAAAATACTTTTACAATCATTGATAAAAGTCGAGTGTGCGCACAGGAGGCACAGGAGACATTAATCAATCCATCTTAAATTCAAGATTAATATTAAGTTTGTGTTTATTAATAAAAATATAACTTGAGTGCACATAAATGATTACTCACAAGACTCATCTTTATTGAGCAGCAAGTTGCTGTTCAATACAAGATTGTTATTAATTTCTAACCAATCAAGTTCAAAATCAATGATTTTGGTCGGAAGGGCCTTAAAATTACAATGTTTCGTGTACAATAATACATTCTGGATGCTGTTGCGATTCTGTAGCGCTTCAGGAATGTTCGCAGACGCTCATGTAGATGGATTTGCCGTCATCATGAGAAAGAGAGCGGGGCATCCATGATGCGCAGAGAGCGTGGCAGCGGTAACGGCATCTTGAGTATTACTGCTGGCAGGGTCCAGGGATTATTTCTTGAACACTGGACCAAACTTCATGTATACACGAAACCCAGTACATATTTATAATATTTTTTTAAATATAACTTTTTGTGAGTCTTCGATCTTTCTAGTAATAATTATAAACAAACTAGTGGAGTACCTAATTTTACATAAAAAATAATTGAATATCAATTCAATAAAAGTTTAAATACAATAATAAGCGTATATAAAATAGATAAAGAATAGTGACATTCCTAGCGGGGGCTGGTAGCTGTAAAGGTATCTAACTGGGTGACGAAATACTTTCATAGATTTCCAATAGATGGCGCTACGGCTAAAAAGTCGTTGAAAAAGCAAACACAAAGACACGACAACAAACACAGAAAAATTCGTGAGGTTCCCTGGTTCGTTCCGTTGCTTAGTTGGTATAGCTTCTGACAAGGTTTGCTATAAGACGTCGGTTCGAATCCGGCCGGATCGAAGGAATTTTTTCTGAGTGTTCGATCTTTGTAATAATAATTTTAACATATTTATAAGTTGTAATTACTAACATTAGCGTGTAAGTTTTTTTTCTTTATCGTACTAACCAACATGGACGAATAATCCGAAATATAATATTTGAATTTGAATATTTGAATGTCAAAAGTGTCAAGAGCCCTCCAAGCTTGACACTTAGGACCTAATTTGAACTCTATGCAAAGTCCGAAGTACGCGCGGCGGTATGTAATCACTGTTTGTGTATAGGTAATCTCTTTTCATCAACTAGACTGTCTTAACAATTTGCCAGTTTATGTATAAAAAAGTGACTGGTGCGAATACGTTTACCGATTTAATTTTGACTTTATACATACGCACCGAGTATATACCAGAAATAGAGACGAAATGTTATTTAATTTGTTTGAAAACTATTCTGTTGTATCATTACTGTGACATCTGCGCTCCGATTGGCTAGCCCGAATTCGAAACAATTGACGGGTGTCGTCAATTGTTTCAATTCAAATCGACTAGTTAATTTGAGCTTTGCTATAATGGACGAAAATTGCAAATATATATTTAAAATTTATATTTAAAAAATAAAATACATATTTCAAATTTAATTACCGATGAAATTTGATTCCGTTTGTTTTGTAATTAGATGCTTTGCTGTTTTTCCCCATACCACCAAATGGAACAGCATGCCATTGTTAGACATATTGTCTTTATTACAATAAATACAGAATAGACTTGAAATATACAGAGACGTACACTGTAGGTCAGTTGTTGGTGCTGTCTATATTTCAGTGCAAACGAGACTTGTTTTACAAGTGTTGTATCACTGATGAGTTACCAGGAATGAATGGCCCTTATTTCGTCTCTATTTCTGGTTATATACTCGATGTACATACGTATAAAAGATCATTGCTTAGACTTAAATTATTCACTCATTCAAAGGTAGACTTTTGTTTCTTTTAGAATATAATATGTTTTTATGTTATGTTTTAGACTATAAAGATAGGATTTGACTTGTGATGTACGTATAGGTACTATTTTTAAAGTCCAAATTTCGGGATTATTCGTGTTTTACGGAAATTGTCGATTGCATTCAAATAGCAAAACGAGCGAAACTTTCTTGACATCCACTCAAGTAGCACAACCTACGAACAGAATTACTTGGCCGTTCCTCAAAACAATTATGCAGGACGTTACGATGGCCAAATTTGAATTTCGATTTGTGACCTAAAATTTCGCGCGTACAAATCGTGCAGGTCTGTAAAAAAGAAAAATAAGAAAGACTAGTGTATTATTCGAAATTACATAATAATCGTTTCGCACAGCAGTTCCGTTAATTAATAGTATGCGTTATCGTTTCGTCCTCGTTAAAAATTTAAGTATGAGGTTAATAATCGATTAAGATTACACATGGTTATGTAGTGACATTCTTTTACGTATACCTACTACGTATAAGATCATTGCATTCTATATTCAAATTATTGGATGCTTTTCTAATAGTATACGCTGTCAGTTTCAGTATTTAGTCGATTAAGATTACACATCGAGTATATAATCAGAAATAGAGAACGAAATGTCATTTAATTTGTTTGAAAACTATTCTGCCAAATCAACACGGTGACAACTGCGCTCCGATTGGCCAGCCCGAATTCGAAACAATTGACAGGTGTCGTCAAATGTTTCGCTTCAAATCGACCAGTTTAACTAGAGCTTTATATTTAATTACCGAAGAAAATTGATTCAGTTTGTTTTGTAATTAGATGTTTTGTTGCTTTTCCCATACCACCGAATGGAACAGCCCCCCATAGTTGAGATATTATCTTTATTACAATAAACACAGAATATTTTTGGAATATACGGAGACGTACACACAGGTCAGTCACTGTTGTTGGTGCTGTACTATTTCAGCTTTCTAATTTGTGATTTCAGCTCAAACGAGATTTGATATTTAAAAGTGATATAAGACCCATTTACCTGATGAGTTGCCAGGGATGAATGGCCCTTATTTCGTCTCTATTTCTGGTTACATACTCGATGATATTACTTATGGCTATGTCATTCTATATATATAATATTAGTTGTTTTTCTTGAAAAACATTTATGTTGGTATTTATTAAGAATTACACATAATAAAAACATTGTAACCATACCTATTTGGCTAACCAGAACTGTTAGTTTTTATTTTTAAGTAATTTTTTTTTTGTACAAAAGAAGCAGTGACAGGAAGAGAATGCTTCGATGACTTGGTCGTGTATAAAAGATAGATTTTTGTTGATTGAAACGGTGTAATGCTTACAATATTAACATTAAGTATGTTTGAAATTAATACTTAGACTTACTGTTGTTATCGTAAACACGGCAGAACGTTAGTAGATTTCTATGTATATAATAAAGTACAAGCCTTGATCAGACTGAGGGATTGAGGATATCTTTAAAAGTGGTCAGGTTATAATTATGTAGGAAGAGACTGATGCCAATGTAGGAGGCTAAGGATGCGTACAAATCCGACGAATGCGCCGCGAACCAGTTGCATGTGCGCTGCGCGCGCACGGCACACGCGCTGCACACGTGCTGCATGAAGTTAAATACATGTTAATAATGTAGTGCGGTGTATTCGCCAGGTCCATACGCACGCTAAAGGGGTTTATCAAAAACCACGCGAGACAAGGAGTGATGGCACGTGCGTATGTTATCAGTGTAAAGAATTTCTCAATAAATTTGCGAAGTTTGGACCTTCGATAGTATTACACATTGTCGAAATATAGTTAAGAGTGTGTTATACTTATTTACTAAACTAACGGATAACTCTCGTATTTAAGTCGACATTTTCCTCGACACGTTTCGAACCGTCCGCGGTCCGTAATCACGAGATTCCGCGGCGATACACGCGGGCGGTGATTTGATGGAAACTGTGTGCCTTGACTAGTGTTGTATAAAACTTTAGACCGGGAGTCTACATTTATAAACTCGACTCATTTTGCACGGCTCGGTGGCCTAAAACATTCACAAGTCCGAGTCGAATCAAGCGCGAGTCATCTCATCGATCAATCATCGAGTAGGTACGGACACGTGTCTAAAAAGAACTGGAGCCGTAAACCTAACGTTCGGTTCCAAAACTCGACTCGAAGCGACTGCTACTCTACAAAGTTTCGAGTAAGACAAGCGGTTCCATTTTCCTAAATAACTATTACCTAGTGCCCACGAATTAAATAAAAAACAAAAACCCAATGTAGTGATTTCAAAAAAGAAGATATCGATACTTAATAATAAAAAAAAATATACCACAGTAATTACACTACAGGTTAGCACATCACACCACAATTAATAAAAATAATAATAAACGCAACCACTCATAGCCCCGCACTAGGGAAACCCTGTGTCGCTGGTGCCATGGACACACACAACAGACAACCACAAATTACACCCAAACTCACGAGAGAAACAAATGTAGGCCATACACATATTTCTCCCGGCCTGTGAATCGAACACAGGACCTCTGCGTGACAGTCTGGCATGGTAACCGTTCGGCCACTGAGGCAATTAACGCCGCTCAGTAGGTAGATACTTACCAGACTCGAGCGCAACTCGTTGGATAAATAGACTCGAGCACTAATGTCGAACTCGGCTCTATTCGGAAACTCGATGGGCTCTCGTAATACACTGAGCAGTGAGTCCTTGTCTTGTCGAGTCCTAAAATATGGACTCCGGACTCGAGTTTTTCACAACACTAGCCTTGTCAGTGCGAAAACTCCGGACGATCAAGGACTGATTCCGAGCATATCTAGCAAAAATGCAACTTAAATACACGAGTTATTCGTTACTTTAGTTAATATGTCAGAGTCTCAAGGTAGACTTCTATTTAAGACGGTTATTTTTAATGACATATTGAGTTTTGGTAAGATTACTGATGATTTGATAAAATGTCTGGTGCTTCTTAAATATCGAAAATTGGCTAAACGTTCTAAAGAATAAAGCTTAAAATGACAATATTAACGTAGATTAATTTAAAAAAATATTTAATCTTATTACGTAATTTTCGACTAAGATATTTAACCTTGTTGTCTTTGTCTACTTCTTGTTGTTTCAACTTCCCTAAACTCTATAAATACTTTATAATGCTATTCTTCCAATTTATATAATATAAGTATTGTAAGAAGTAACTGTCCGAAAATATGATTTGTGATATAATATACATACGTATATCTACTTAGAATTGTTGGTGTCAAACATGAGTACTTAAATAAATATTTTTGCGGCATTCTGATATTGATCGAAATAAAGCTGTGATCATCTCTATGTGTTTTATTGATTTTTTTTTAAATACCAACTGACGGGACGAGCAAGCGTGCGTCTGGTGGTAAGCGACACGCCTATCCATAAAAGTTGCAGTGCCATTCAGACCTTAAATCGCAACGAATTATGGGCACTGCGCCCGTCACCCTGAGAAGTAAGTTGACAAGTCTCATGTGCCGGTAATTACACCAGCATCCTTACCCCACTAAACCGGAACGCAGTAATGCTCACATTACCTACTGCTTGGCGGCAGAAATAGGTAAGGTGGCAGTACTTCCCTGAACGAGTAGTCATTTCCACTTCTTATTTAAGAGCGGGGCGCTTGTCCAGGGTTTATCTGTACCAATCATTGCGATTTAGGACTCTCCAAATACGACTCGATTTTAACTTTTTCCCTTATCTGTTGGGCTGGCGCTAGACATGGGGAATAGCGTTACATTTCTATCGCCGTGACTGTCGTTCCGGTTCCAAAAAATCATAGTGATAAATCATCGTGATTTTGTCACGACTGTTACTTACGTGACCTTTACACGCCTATAACTTACATCACGATATACGGTTTTAGCCAGCGGCTTCTTTCTAATACTTATAGCCGTTTTTTATAGAATGATTTAAGTTGTTACTCCCTTTGTAATAAGTTTCAATTCCATTCAAAAAGTTGATTTTGTATTTAATGTAATTTTGTTTGTTACTTATTTAATGCGAATCTTTGGATTGTTAAAAATAGCAATAAAGTGTAATGTAATTATATTTCTAGTAGAATACACAAAGTAGATTATACATAAATAAAAAATACCAACTCTTCCTATAATAAAACAAATATACAAAAATATTTTCTTTGTTCATAAATAGGTTTATAATAACTGCTGCAGATTTTTTTCATCCGCCTTTTCTAGTAGTAATAAGCATCTACGACCCTTCTGAGTGAGCAAAGAAAGTCATCCTATTTCATTCACTCCTATCGCCCAAATGGCACGTTTTAAAGAGAACTACAACGAGTGGCGCGCTCAGTCATCACGGAACGGAGATCGCGCATTGTATCAAATACGTATGTCGTGATGTGAGTGACGGGGATAGCTATTGGAACGGAGGAACACCTATGTGACTTTGGAACGTCGTTCCTTCGGAACTAGTCACGGTGATACTGTTTGATGGTGGATCATCGTGATTTTTTTCATCGTGACGTTATTTATCACCCACCTCTAGCTGGCACGACAGGGCGCGACTAACGCGAGAGCGACATAAAGCGCGAGATACTGCTATGCTCGCATAGAAATCTCGCGTTTTATGTCGCTCTCACGCAAGTCGTACCTTGTCGTGCTAGTCCTACAGATCTAAATAACTTTGTCGGTCGGTTTTCCTCTGGCACTCTTTCCTTCGATTTTCCCTACTGAAATGCTTCCAAGAAAACTGACGGACATATCGGATACCCAAATATCTTTCCCCTTTCTTTTAGAAAAATTATGAAGGTTTCACGAACCGGAATTGCATTAAGCTGTTCAGATAAAGCCCTATGTCCACGTAATAAGAACGAAAAAGACGTGATGCGTTTGCCGTCGGCGGAACGAACGGAAGCAAAACGCGCAGCGCAACATTTTCGCTCTTATTGTATTGCATAGACAAAGCTTTTTCTGACCAGCGCCGGCCGATTCCGCATTAATAAATTTGATGATTCCCTTATTTAACAAAATATTGTCCCTCTCCTCTTACCGTATTTGAAATTTTTGCCGTCACTGAGAAAGACAAACCGCGAAAACAAAAGTCAATCTGTTAGCAGCCTAAAGCTAACAGATTGACTCAGCTAACAGATTGACTGCATGTTTGCAGTTAATGCGTGTAGTCGTAGTCAACGTCATGCATTAACTGCATGCAGTCAATCTCGACTGCATGAAGACTCCTATACAGAATTACAGATACACACAGACAACCACAAACTCACAAGATAAATAAATGTAGGCCATACAAATATCCGTGACCGAACGGTTATCATGTTGGACTGCCACGCAGAGGTCACGCGTTCGATTCCCGGGCGGGAGAAATATTTGTACAGCGTACATTTATTTCTCTCGTGAGTTTGGGTCTATGTGTATGTCCATGGAACTTGCGATATAAGGTATCCCTAGTGCGGGGATGTGAGTGTGTGCGAAAAAAAAAGAAAAAAAAATGTTTCTCCCGGCCCGGGAATCGAACCCGGGACCTCTGTGTGGCAAATCAGCATGGTAACCGTTCGGCCATGGAGGCCGTTGTAAACATAAATAATATATAAATAGTTACTTAATCATAACTGTTGATTAATACAAATTTCAGTAAGCCGTGATCATGGGGCCTGTATAGAGCCCGAGACGCAGACCACTTTGTTTATTCCATGACCCGAGACGAACAAATATATGTGATTTGGAATTCGGATAAATAATGTGTTAATTACAAAAATCAAAGAACGTAAAATAGTAGTTTATGTGACTGTGACTGAATGTCACATAATGAAAGGCATTAAAATACGAGAGAAGGTTTCGCCTCGCCTGTCGGCTCGTTTCATAAAAACATCTCACGAGTGTTTCAATGCTTAATTATGCACAGTTACATACACTGCTTTATCTACACACATATTATAAGCTCTCTGTGATGTGTTCACGAACCGCATGTTACGACCATCGACTGGCGAAATGGCGGCAAATAAAAACTTTGCATGTCACACAATCGTAGTTTTTATTTTTAATACATAGACAAACTAAAATCGGCCCCAACTATCGTATCGTTCGATATCAATTAACGTGTGAAATTGTGAAAATTGTTGGACATTTCATTTCGAATAAAACTTCATCTCCACTGATATTAGGGGTTAAAGTATGAAATTGCCGTTTTATTGCAATAGGTTC
>NW_020653575.1:3374884-3389216 GCF_003589595.1 Hyposmocoma kahamanoa | reverse complement strand
TATTTATGGTGTTCTACTTTGTTATTTGTGCGTATTGTGTGTTTATACTGGGAGTTTTTCCGTCAAGAAAAGCAGGAAGAACATATGACACATATAGTTACAAGGTTATTTGTATAATACTAACAATCTCGCAAGACTACATTACTAACATCACAAAAAACAACATTCATTCATGACTTTTTACAAAACATAATAATATTACCAAAAACAAACTTTTATGTTTCTGTTATACAATCTGACACATTTCTTTTCCTCCCTGACAACCCCACCCCCATCCTGCGTTTTGCATCGAACTGGTTTTCTTTTGTTGCCGCACAGAGTTGTCATCTTTTGAGTTTGGAGCTATTTATTTGATTTTTTTTGATTCGAAAGTAAAACCTGATAAATTATATAAAAGTCATTGACTTTATATGTGGAAGCGAAATGCCTTGTTTTTTTATAATACTAAATGACTGGATGAACAAGTGCGAATCATTTGAATATCCACAACATAGGGGGGTGTCTACGTCTAGTCCCCCGATGATGCACAGGGGAACACTGCCAGCAAATGGGCACCTTGCCGCGGGGATCCAATTCTATTCATATTATTTAATCCTAGTTTTACTTTCTAGTGTTTAAACTTTTGTACTTTATCTGTATATCCTCACATTACATACGTTGCTCTGATTCCAAAGTAAGTATCTAAACACTTGTGTTATGGAAATCGGAAACAACGACGGTATCACAAACGCTCAGACCCGAGACAATATAGAAAAATCAGTTTTCTGCCGGGGATCGAACCAGGGATCTCAGAGAAGGCGACACCATGAAAACCGGTGTGCAAGCCATTCGACCACAGACGCCGTCAAATATATGTCAACTTATTATAATTAATACTACCAACTGTTTCATTAAAAAACTAAATTAATTACATTACGTCATTCCGCAACGTAGGCTTCTTCAGCTAGACACATATACAATACATTATACATATAATTATTTTGTAACAGGTCCACGAAGCGAGGGGGTGAAGAAAGACGCTTGAATCCATATGCGCGACGGCTTTTATTGACGTAATCGCGCTCATCCTCGATGTTAGCTCACCGTCCCAGCCAGTTGAAGCGGCAGCCGACGATGCTATGAGCTTTCATCCAAGTATCTGAACGGAAGTACTGGAACGCCACTCATATCATAGGCTCTATGATTCAATTCAAAGCATTTTTTTTTTAAAGACACTTTTCAGTAGGCCGCTGATGGCCTCGACTGCGTCACCGGAAGAAAAGGGCGAGCTGAAGGCTCATGACCCTCAATTCAAAACAATTTTCTTTTACAGCTTATATGGTAATTCAGTGGATAGAGGTGGGCGTTTAAACGAAAAGCACTTAAAAGAGTCTGCTTTTTAAAATAAGCGCCTAAGCATGCTTTTCATTTTAAGCGTAAGCGTTGGTCACTGGTGGTCAGTTCTATAGGTGCTCAACAATTTCAATTTTTACGTGCTTAAGTTTCAAGTAGCGCCATCTATGTTTTCTAAACAAATTAATTCAATATAACGTTGCAAGCTTTTTTAAACAAAGTCTATGCCCTTAAACTTTTTTCTAAACAACTTTTTAAGCTTCAAACTAAACAGCATTTAGGCATAAGTCAACGCGTTTAAGTGAAAAGCGCTTTTAAAAGCACGCTTTTTAAACGTACTTTTTAACGTAAAAAAATAAACAGTTTTTTCCATTTCAACGGCTAAAAACTACAAAAGTTAAACAACTTATGTTTTTGAACGCTTTTAAAAGCCAATGAACAAAATGTTAATTTAGTAATGTTATGTCATAAATAAAAATATAAGTCGTTATTTTTACAATAAACTTACTTATCTTGAATCACTTAGTGGTCTACTCTTGCGTTTCGCTATCAACACGACGTTGCAAGTTTTTTTTTAACATAAAAGTCTATATATACTATTTATATATATTTCTAAACGATTTTGTTAGCTTCAAACTAAAAAGCGTTTAAAAAAACAAGCTTCTTTTTTAAAAAAGCATAACGTTTAAACATATCGAGTTCTTAGGTTTTCGCGATTGTTACACATAGGAAATGAAACTATTTTTCCGGATTAAAATCGTATATATTTGTTTTTTCAAATAAACCGACGTTTCGGGCCATTTGCAGGTCCCATGGTCACGGCTGCTAGAGGTGGCATTGGTTCCAGTTACGCAAAATTACTGTATTTTGGCTTTTGGAAAATTAATATTAACATCATTATCAACCCATTTATACGTCCCATTGCTGGGCTAGGCTTTCCAAAAAAAACAAAATATGGGATTTGGATTCGAAAAAAAAATGTTGTTTCCAATGTGTAACAATCGGGAAAATCTAAGAGTTCAATAAAAATGTAATAATAATAGCATACACAAAAGCGACGCAACAACAGCCTTCAAAGGGCTGACATAAATCTTTTGCCTCACCAACACGCATTCATACACGCTCGTCGCTTAAAGATACTCTTGACCTGGCCAGTCTTCAATCTGGACATGGTATTTTTTACGATACCAAATAATAAGAATAATAATAACGCACACACTCAAAATATAAACCACAAATCTGCCATCCGCTAAGTGACAAAATATGTTTTTGAGATATCATAAAAAACCATAAACCAGTTTTATAATATTGAAATTGTTTCGCATCGTTAGGGTAAGTTCCGATAAGTCAAACACGCTACCTAATTATCACTGTTTTTAAAACAGAATTTTGTGCTCTATTGTTTGGTATTTACAACGGTTATTTGACCATTTGTCACCTAGCCGCGTTTTAGTTAGTAGACGGCAGAAATTACACCCGAACTCACTTGAGAAATAAATGTACGCCATACAAATATTTATCCCGGCCTAGGAATCGAACCTGGGACCTCTGCGTGGCAGTTGTGTAACTGACGTGTTGTGCAACCTTTGATATTATATATTTTTCAACGAAGTTGCTACATTTTATAATTATTAACGCAACGATCGAACACTTAGAAAAAAACCCTTCGATCCGGCAGGATTGGAACCCACATCTTCCAGCAAACCGTGGCAGACGCTATGCCAACTATGCCACGGAACGAACTAGCGGATCTAACCTTACGAATCTTTCTATGTGCTTGTTGCAGACCTTTGTTTTTGATGTTTAACTATTTTTTGCCGCCATTTGTGAAAAATCTATTTCTTCACTCAGCCTACTTATATTTTATATTTTACGTTGATACGTTTGAAAAGTCTGAGTCTTTTTTCACCAAACTCAAAGCATTGGCCGTTAAATATAGAGCTTGAAAGAGGAGTCAGACATGTGTCAGCTTGAACCGTCTGGAAATAACGTCTCCTCGAGACTCAGCAGGTCAAGCTTTAGTGTAACGACATTATGCTCTCGGTTACGTTTAATGACCGGCACCTTCAATAAAACAATGTTTGTTTTTATTTCATTCAAGCAAAAATACAGTGTAATGGGAGTTGAGAGAGAATGCAGTTCTAAGTTTTTCATTGTACAGTCAAGAGCACATCAAGCTTGACACTTTGTACTTTGAACCGTACTTATCGTAAGCGGCGTATAGTTGGATTTAAGTCTTAAGTGTCAAGCTTGACGTGTTCTTGACCCTGTACGAGTACTCGTGGTATCCTTTAATATATGGGTTCCGAAAGTTATGGGGTCACCGTTCACGTAGTCCACCACCAAAAACATAATTGAAAACACGTATTTTTTACATTAACTTAGACAAAAAACACAAAGAAAAAAATTGGTTAAACAGTGTAGTTTATATGGACAATTCGGTTTTGTTTTTCAAATGCGGTAGCACCCCCTGGACAACATCAACGGCCCCCAGTTGCTTTCGAGACCCCTGCCGCCCCCTTAGGAGGTGGTACCTACTTTGGGAAACTATGCTTAAAAACCTTCCAAAGCGTGTGTCGGCATGTACACACGCCAACACAACAAGCTACACATTGACGAATCTTGTTCCGTTGCACTGGAGGCGATTTTCGAACAAAAATGTGTAGTTTTGTCCGTATATACTAAGACTTTATATAGATAGATATACACTTTATTGCCCACACAAAAAAAAAGTACATAGACAACTTAGAATTAACGTGGGCAATTAAGGTGGGCAACTTTTGAGGCAAAGGAAAACTAAACAGAGAGCGAGACGTAGCGTGCCAAAGGTAAAAATTTAAATACTTTAATAAAAACTTACATTATAATGGAGGCAGGAATGTGTAGGATACCTATTTCTGCCGCCAAGCTGCAATGTTAGCATTACTGCGTTCCGGTTTTGAAGGGTAAGGGTGCTGGTGAAATTATAGTCACATGAGACTTGTCAGCTTATGTCTCAGGGTGTCCGGCGCAGTGGCAGTGCGCCTCAGATCTTTGCTATTTAAAGTTCTGAGTGACAATGCAACTGTTATGGTCAGGCGTGTATCTTACCATCAGGCGCACGACTCGTTCGTCCCGTCACTTGATATTATAAAAAAAAGAATAAACGTGAAAGGTGGCAGTATTTCCCTGGATGAACTCTTGGATATTTTTAGTTGTTGTAAATTATGTTATACATTCATAAGTAGTTATTCACTCTTAAACTAAACAGAGCTGTGTAGGTTAAGAGTGTAAATACTAAAAAGAAAATATTACCACAAACATACATATCTGGCACAGTTCAAAAAAAGAACTTTCCGTGAATTACTCGGTCCTTGTATTTACATCAAAGATGCATGATGCTAAATTGGTTCAGCCTTGCGGCCAACTGTACAGGAGCATTGAACTGTAAATGTTTATAGTAATATATTAGGGTTACATATTATGACTCATTTGGGTTTGGACAAACTATACTATTTTTTTTTGTTTAGTAAACGAAAACTACTCAGGTACGGTGGTGGCCACTCACGTCTCCAGACATAAGCGAATTGGGACAAAATTCCCAGTGCCCTATTAACTATTTTGGATATACGTTACTTTCATAGACATTAATATGTATATTCTGTTTCTATGGCTAAATCGAGTTCACACACACACACACACACACATACTCATACACAAACCAACACACACACACACACAAACGCACGCACACACACATTCACCTCACGCCTAAGTCTAGTGCTGTTCGCTACGGACGCCAGTCTCACACAGACTTAGTGATGTAACAATATTTAGATAAGTCACTACACTAATATATTGTAAGACTTTGTGAGAGAATAATAAAGATTTATTATTATTATTATTTAGTTTATTCTTCTCAGCTTGTTAGCTGATTTGAACCACATTTACGGACCGAAGGCAAGTAAATGCACTATGGCGTGTATCTACGAGTACGTGGTGGGTGTGTAATAAGATTTTACGTCGTCCTCTTCCATCTGCATGAACTTTCTGACGATAAGGCATGTATTTAAAATTACAAGGTAATGTAAGAGGCTTTCTTTACTTCCTAATAATTTAAGGCGGTGGAAAAGATGATTAGGAGTAATGTCCGTTGCGGAAAGAACAACTGGGATAACATATACCTTTTCTTGTCGCCAAATTCTAGATGCTTCATCCTTTAGATCTGCGTATTTACTTATTTTTTCAGTTATAGTCTTCTGTATGTTATATATGTGCAGGGAACTGCAATGTCTATTAGGTAAGTAATTTGATTTATTTTATTTTGTAGATTATATCTGGTCTATTAAAATGAATTGTCCTGTCTGTGAAAATGGGGCGGTCGTAGTAGAGTTTGGCGCGGTCGTAGTAGATTTTTTATTATTTTATTTATTATTATTATTATTATATCTATTCTAGACTCTCGCCTCTTCCAACGCCTAAACGATTAATTTTGAATTTTTAAATGGAAGAGGCGGTATTTCCCGGCAATGGCACAGTCGGCCGGGTTCAGGGACTTAGGTTTAAGAACCGGCGAATAATACGTGCCGTATCGAGCAGGACCGCCTTCTGCATTTATGCTGGAAGCGACATGCCACAGAAATCCAACCGTCTCAAGCTGTTAGAAAGGCTGACTGGAATTAACGAATTTGCGGACAAAACATTTGGGATTATTTCAGTGGAGGTCATATCTCCCATGTCGGTGATCTCGTGCGCCAGGTCGAGATACTTTCGTCGTTTCTCGGTTTCGGCTTTCACGAGACCCTCGTCATGCGGGATGGTAACGTCCACAAGAAATACCCTCGACTGCGATCGATCCAATATCACAATATCAGGCTTATTCGCAAGAATGGTCCTGTTCGTGATAATAGATCGATCCCAATAGATTTTGGTGCGGTCATCTTCGAGCACTGGCTCCGGTGAATACTTGTAATACGGCAACCTCTGTTGCACGAGTCCGTACTTCAGAGCGAGCTCTTGGTGTAATATTTTGGCTGTCTGGTTGTGTCTGTGCAAGTACTCAGTGTTAGCAAGAGCGGAACAACCTGAAACAATATGCCTAAGTGACGTATTATTATTACTATAGAACAATAAATAAAGTAGAAGTGCTTAGTTCACGTGGTACGTGTGCCAACACTACACGTAGTTCCACATGCTTATGATCTGTCCGCCACTTTCGCAGAAAGAAGATACCTTCAGAATATATCTCTACGTTCTTTCTAGTTCCAAGATTGTGTGTTTGGAGCACCACCCCAAGACGTTACACAGTAGATAAGTAAGGATTGGGCGAGAGCCAAGTACATTACCTTCCTTAACCTATCGAGTTCTTAGGTTTTCGCGATAGTTACGAGTACACATAGGAAATTAAACTATTTTTCCGGAATTAAATAGCGTATATTTGTTTTTTCAAACCGTCAACCGTGAGCATGAGTCCCGTAAAAGGCCCGAAATGTCGGTTTTTTTGAAAAAACAATTACACGCGATTTAAATCCGGAAAAATAGTTTCATTTCCTACTTTCCTTAATTTTTCATTGGCCACGTATCTTAGTACGTATATTAATTTACGTATTCTAAATAGGGTTTTGATGTGCTCCTGGAAACTCAAGGTGTATATAAATATTATTATATGTATATCACAAACATAATATTATAGGATCGTATTTCTATAGATACAACTTTATAAATCACTTTAATCTCTAAGCTACTTATGTAATAATACACGTGTATCGTAAATGTTTAATGTATGCCTTCAATAGAGGATACACACAGCAATATGTACAATTCTCTTAGGACCCAAACAGGAATGATTGAAAATCAGCGTCTGTCTCTCCCGAGATTAGATCGGTCATGAAAAATGTCCATTTTGACAAAAATCCATTTTTCTGTAAAAAAATCCGCTTTTTGAAATTTTTCGGACAGTTTACCCAACATAGACATAGACATTTTACTGACTTGTGTCCTTATCTCGCACATGAAACCAAAACACGATTTGAAAGTTCAAAAGAAAAAACATGAATTTTAGAAATATATTTTTTTATAATACCAAGTGACGGGGCGAACAAGTCGTGCACCTGATGGTAAGCGACACGCCTGTCCATAACAGTTGCAGTGCCATTAAGAGCTTTAAATCGCAAAAATCTTAGGGTCACTGCCACCCTTACCCTTCCAAACCGGAACGCAGTAATGCTCACAACCAGTACGGCCGCACTTCCCTGGACGAACTCTTTCACAAGGAGCTCTACTGCTGCTAAATCCGAATAGTTCAGACTGTCTGTTTGTATAAATACAGGATTTTGTAATAAAAATTTCTCTTTGAAGGGGAGTTCTAAAATTACCCGAACGATGGCAAAAACAGAACGTAGATCTGAATAGTCAAAACAAAATTGATCAAGGTTTGATTTTTTTTGATTATCAAGATTGATTATTAAATATTTATCATATCATCAAGATTGATTATTTTTACAAAGATCGAACACAAAGAAAAATCCATTGATTCGGATGTTTCGGCTGGATGAAGGTGATGACCGAGGAAGGAGGAAGGAGATCCAGGTACATTATGGTGAGATTGCTAGTTCGTGTCTAGCCGGATCGACGGAATTCTGATTTGTGTTCGATCTTTGTATTAATAATTATAACAAACTAGTGGAGTATTTCACAAGAACAATTAAATATCACGGTTGTACAACATCGTATTATTTGATAAATTTAATATTACATCTCTAGTCAGCCGCTGGTAGTGGTACATAGAGGTACCTGGCTGACAGATTGATACCTCCAATGAACTGTTGAAATGTTTTTATTTTGGTTTTGGTTTTTTTTCACAGAATTCGTTTTTTTGTTTTTTTAACCAATTTAGATTTTTGTTTTGTTTTTTTTCACAAAATTCGGGGAGCATAATATTAGCAAACAAAAATATGACTTTACAAAAATAACAGAAAATAACCAAAAAATAAAATTGGCGTAGAATAGAATAGAGTAGAAGAAAACGTGGCGCATTAAAGGTATCGAGATGGCGCTACGGCTAAAAAGTCGTTAAAAACTAAAACAAGCTCGTAAAAAAATTCGTAAAATCTGCTGGTACTTCTGTGACTCAGTTGGGATTGCGTCAGCCTCGGAGTGCTAAAAGTGCTGATTCTCATTCTGCTATACCGAAGGAATTTTTCGTAGTGTTAGATTTTAATATTAATAAATGTTTTTTTTTTATAAATACTTTGATAGCGTACGGACTTTAGGGTCAACTTAATACTAATTACACAGAATGCACATGTTAACCTTTATTAACATGTGCATTCTGTGTAATTATAATTAGTGCGATGTCACTTCACACGAGTTACTTACAAAGTTGACAATGGTTTGAAGGTAATGGAATGTTTACTGACATAATAAATTGCCCAGTTACACACGGATGTTATAATAACGAATTGATAATTTTGAGATGCACCAGACCATACCTTGCTATTACGGAGGGTTGTGTTTGACAGCTATGACGCAATTGTATTAGACTCACGCGTTTTGCTTAAGAGGACATCCGTTATTATTTTCAAGCTGGTATTAAAACTATTGAAAAACAACCGCTGTCCGATTGGGTTACCACCACACTTTACAAAAACATAGATACTAAAGCGATATATGGTCTCAGCATTGTCAAATAGTATTTTTTCGACTCCTGTTTTTTTTGTATAGGTATAAGATCATTGAGTTATGCTCAGGCCACACAGAGGCGGCCGTGGAAGCGCGGTAGCCGCGTGTTGGCCGCGCGTTTCAGTATGACAGGGTTCATATAAACTCGTACATTACAAAAAATTCCGCGCCCGGAACGCTTCCGCGGCCCCCTCTGTGTGGCCAGACCATTACTCTATCAAAATATTTGGTTGATAGCCTCAGAACACGTTAAGTTACAAGGAAATAAGTTTTTTATCTTTACCAACATCTTATTTCTTTCAATCGCATTATCTCGGTTGGTAACGCATTTGCAATGTTAAGGTTAGCTCCTTAGTCTTGCAGATGAATCCATGAGTGTTATATTGATTTGAACATTGTACTTCATAATTATAAGGTTTTTATTATATTGCAGTTGTAACTTTGGCGTGTGTAATGAAAGATATAAGAACAAATAATTTGTTTTCATTGGTATAACAAATTGGTACAACATTTGGTGTAACAACATTTGATATAATTTATGCGTATATAATCACTAATCAAAAATAAAGTTTTCGTACCAAAAATAAGATTTCTCATCAAAATACTTGATTTCGCATCGAATTTTAATAATGACGCTTCGTCGGCTCTGCCGCGGCGCGCTCGCTTCCCTAGTCGCAGTTCTTACCTAACCTAACCTAACCTAGGGGAAGTATTAGTTGTATAAGATTATTTTTATATGTTTTCGAGACTAACACTCCTCGCTGCGCTCGTCATTACACCTAAAAACATTAGGATTATATTTATAATACTTAATACTCAGTGAATGTAATATCGGAAATGTTTATATAAAATGTATGTTATGCCGTCGGCATTAGGTTGAAAGATGTTATGTCAATACCCAGTGACCTTTAAAAAGGGTTTTTCAACAAGAACTTTGTTTTGTAAATCAAAATAAAACAAGAAATTGAAGGTTTAATGTAAGGTTTGGCAATTGTGAATGAAAAATGATATCTGATAAATAATGTCCACCACGACCAGTTACGGATGTCGATTCTTTCATCAAAGTTTTTAATTACTTTTTGATAATATCTATTTCGTTAATCACGTCACGAATTTTGAGTTTTAAGGCTGCAATCGATTCGATTGGCTCCGTATAGACGGTCTTTAACATAATCCCATAAAAATAATCCATGTGTTAAATCGCATGATTGAGCTAGGACTTAACGGCTGAATTTCGTGAAATTAAGCTATCGGGAAATTTGGTTTGCAATAAATTCATTGTTTCGGTGGTTGTGTGACTTGTGTCGTTGGTATTGGGCCGTTTTTTTTTCCAAAATTTGGCTGGAAATGCGGTTACGCTATCGAGAGATGTTAACGATTCAATTTTGGCCTATTATTGATGATATGGACATCACTAACATGTGGTTTCAACAAGACGGTCATTTATTGCTATATCTGTTCGAACCGCACCCGCAATATTGCTGCTAAAATAGCATTTTAATAATATTTATTTGCGTCAGTTATGAAAGAGTTGCAACTAACCCTTAAACTCTCAGATAAACTGTTCACCGCAGATGCCAACCTTTACAATTTCTATTGCGCAGTTACAACAGTATAATGTCAGGGTCATGTTTGTTAGCAAGAAAGTTACGTATTTTTCTTAAGGGATCTGAAGATCTTAACACTATTAACGTTCTATATTTACGAGACTTGTGTATTTGTTAAACAAAACTGATTTTATTTAATTTTTCAAAAGTTCGTAACCTATATCTTCAGAAATATATGAATACTGTTGGGTAATTTTCCGAAAATGTGGAAAAATATAATTTCGAAGAATTATATTATGTTCTACGTTTAGAAATATCTCTTGAAGTTTTATTTAGCGTGAATTATAAAATAAACTTGTATAGCTAAAAGCTACTTAGAGAAAAAACGAGATTTAAAATGATTTCACAACAGCGAAAAAAACTTTTTTAAATGCTCCAACGTTTTCGTTCAGTAACTTTAACTTTTGACAGCTGCCAACGTCAAATGTGGAAAATTAAAGGAAAAATACTGGAAAAATATACGGAAAAATATTTAGTTTTCTGATAAATTTTTTTTTTCATAATGGAAATTTTTCCATGACTGAATTTTGCTTATGAGTTAAAATACATATTTCTGTTAGGTTTTTAACTTGGATAACCTAGGTATTTAGGTTTGTGGTAAAGACGATCCAAACTATAAAGTATGTTCATAGCCGTACTTAGTAAAATATGAATATAATTTTCATAAATTTTTGAGTTTTGATCCAGCATGAGAATAGGCAGACGGAAACGCACTTCGATTTCTTTGTAATATTTTTCCTCATGAATGATGTCATAAAACGGCACTGACAGGTAGCACCAGTTGTGCGGGGGTCAAATTGGGATTCTTGTCTGTAAGGATCTCCCTCTCTATTCGCCTTCCCTGTTACCATCAAACGCTCCAGGTTATATCACATATTTATTCTTATTAAAAATAAACATTTTTAATGATAACATTTTCTCCTTACAGCATGTCATTAGTAGCAGTAGAGCTTCTTGTGAAAGAGTTCGTCCAGGTAAGTACTGCCACCTTACCTATTTCTGCCGCCAAGCAGTAATGTAAGCACTATACTGTGTTCTGGTTTGGACGGGTAATGGTGCTGGTAAAATTACAGGCACATGGGACTTGTCAATTTGTCTCAGGGCGGCGGGCGCAGTGGCAGTGCCCCTAAGATCTTTGCGATTTAAAGCTCTGAGTGGCACTGGAACTGCACGACTTGCTCGTCCCGTTACTTGCTATTATAAAAAAATGTCGTCCGACAGTCAGGTATAGTTTAGGAACTCGAGGATACGTTTTCAAGTGCGTAGGTGTTACATGATAGCGCATTTGCAAATTCCACATAAAAATGATATCCAGGCGAATCATGTTAAAAAGTAGCCATCCACTATTTAGGGTAACAGTCCAACAAAATGTTCCTTGGCAAGCAGTGCGCAGGTGGCTTATGTAAATTGATAGATGAATGCTTTTGTAGTTGCAAGGAATGTTATCCACTCCAGGGTTGCGTAATATTATTCAACCCTTATACGAAAGATTATTACACATATTCCAGACACTATTGTACTTATTGTGTGCTTGAAGGTAACTTTGAGTTTGACCTTGAGAAAGGTTAGTTTAGAAGTACAAAAAACAAGGACATGTTGACGCTAGTGGGGGAGATGAAAGAAGTTTGTCTGAAGCGAAACAAATGGAGATTCATGATCTACTTCAGTGGTAAAAGGCGTGATGATACGTATATATGTATAGGATCAGGGCTAGATTAGATAGATGTAATTGGGTCCTAGCATTCGGGCGGCAGCTGCCAGCGCTTGGGTCACCCATCGGTCTATGATTTAAAAAAATGTATTTATTGAAATAGAAAGGGCGCTCAAGGATCTGATGGAAAGATTCTAGTGCTTTTGACTTTTTAGTTTTTTCTTTCATTCGGTTGTGGAGCCAACCTTTTTGCTGATGTTTTGGACGTGTAACGGGGTCAACCTATTAACGCATATGGCGCCCCTTATCTTTTTTATTTTTTTATAATGTCAAGTGACGGTACGAACACATCGTAGGCCTGATGGTAAGCGAGCTTTAAAACGCAAAGATCCGGGAGGCACTGCTACTGCACCCGTTACCCTGAGATATAAGTTGACAAGTCCCATGCGCCTGTAATTTCACCAGCACCCTTACCCTAAAAAACGCAGTAATGTGAGCATTACTGCTAGGCGATAGAAATAGGTAATGTGGCGGTACTCCCTAGACGAACTCTTTCACAAGGAGTTCTACTGCTACTAACTAGTAACTTTTAACTGTAGTGAAAAATAGGGCGGTTTGTTAATATTATTAATATTGTTAAGGCATAACTGGTTGATGACTTGACCACGTGACTTGCAAAGGGCCCAAAACGTTGATTTGTTTTGAAACAAATACAGATATATACCTACGCGATTTGGATCCGAAACAAATACTTTCATCTTAAACGGTATTTTGTTTATTTCACTTACATAGTTTTTACTCATTGTATAAGTTATATAACTACATATGTACATATGTGTAAGTTAGTGAACAGGTGTTTACGCGGTATAAAGGTTTATTTTGGGATTTAGGATTAGTTACATCAATCACATTGCGCCCTTTGTGTAATAAAGCCATATCTGCAGAAGGCAACTTTTCGGCAGAGAAGTATAAATACGAGTCACGGAGAAGCGGAAAAACTGTTTTGGTTGACCAAATGGTTTAGGTGTTTACTATTAACTAACGATCTTACACTAAATATACAATAAGCCTACAGGGTTTGCGCACTACGTCCGCTTCGTATCAGTTCCGAATCTGAATGCGGTCCGAAATGTCACAGGTGTCCGAAGTATCCCTTTATCTCTAGGTGTACAAGCGATATTCTTATTTTGTCGTATTCGAATCGGACTTAGTCCACAAGCATCCGAAGTGGGTCCGAGTTTTCTAGATTTACAAATCGGATGTAGTGCGCGAACGCTCTAGGATCTAAAGAACGTGGTAATTTGTTAACGATAGGATGTACTTTTCCGATCGTATTAGATGCTGAAAATAGGCTAAAATAAAACTCTAAAACGTATTATTTAAGAATAAAATCTATAATTTTGCACAAAATTGAATGTTGTATGGAGACATACCTGTTATCACACCCCGGACACTCCAAAGAACGGTCGAAAATCATTTACCTACTACTACTACATACAGCAAGGCGCTATCTGTACACGCGCAAATGTGTGCGTGAAGTGGCAGGGTTACCCATCACTTTCTTGCACTATTACTTTACGTGATCAGAGCGGCAACATAGCGAAAATGCTAACGCGAATCTATTATCTATGATTCTATTAACAGAATCCAGAATCTATTCTATTTACATCAATAGAATATCATATTTTTCATTAACTCACTATCTAGAGTAATATTGAAGATTTAAAAAAAATATATTAAAAGCACTTAAAATGTTATATTTTGGACATGTACTTTTAAATAAGGTAACGAAGGCATTTGAAATTTCGTGACCTAGTTGATCATCATTACTTAGTTAATAATTAGGATATTCGCTATGTACGATATACTTACGTAATATTTATCAGCAATGTAAATTGAAAATTCGAGAACCCTTGTCTACTAGTTTACGAAGTTATGGCGCCTCATTATATTGATATAATAAATCTGCATTTTTATACATACATATATTACTCTGCAGTAAATAAATGAAGAAAACAACAACTGAATGGGTCTCAGACATAAGTTTTTTTTACTTCGTTTCATCTTTCGGAAAATAATGATA